>NC_135634.1:19237884-19540096 GCF_053574225.1 Canis aureus
AGTTCATTATTAACGTATAGAAACACAACAGAGGGGCGCCTGGGAAGCTTAGTTGGTTACACATCTGCTTTCAGGTCATGTTTCAGGTCAGTTCAGGTCATGATCCCTGGGTCCTGGGATCAAGTCCCACATCAAGCCCTACCTTGGACTCCCTGCTCAGTGGGGATTCTGCTTCTCTCTCTCTCTCTCTCCCCCTCACCCCACTCATGCTCTCTCTCTCTCATATCTAAATAAAATCTTAAAGAAACAAAACCAATGGATTTCTATATATTAATTTTGTATCCTGCGAATTTACTGAATTCATTTATTAATTTTCATATTTAAAAATATTTAAGATTCTTTATTTCCTCTTTTTTTTAAGATTTTATTTATTTATTCATGAGAGACACAGAGAGAGAGAGAGAAAGGCAGAGACACAAGCAGAGGGAGAAGCAGGCTCCATGCAGGGAGCCTGATGTGGGACCCTGAGATCCTGATCTGAGCTGAAATCAAGAAGCAGAGGCTTTAAGGACTGAGCCACCCAGGCACCCTTAAATATTTAGGATTTTTTGCTTATAGTATGTCATCTTCAGATATTGGCAGTTTTACTTCTTCACCAATTTGAATATCTTTTTTTTCTTCTTGTGTGGTGCTTTGTCTAGATCTTTCATGGATATCTGCAATAATAGGGATGAGTGTCAGCATCCTTGTTTTATTCCTGATCTTGGAGGACATGCTTTCACCTTTTCTCTATTGGGTATGATGTCAGCTTTGGTTTATCATATATGGCCTCAATTTTTTTTTAAGATTTTATTTATTTATTTGAGAGACAGAGCATGAGTAAAGGGCGGGGCAGAGGAACAAGCAGACTCCCCACTAAGCAAAGAGCCTGATATGGGGCTCAATCTCAGGACCCTGAGATCATGACCTGAACCAAAGGCAGTCTCTTAACCAACTGAGCCACCCAGACACCCCTCATAAATGTCCTCTATTATGTTGAGATATGTTCCCTCTATACTCAACTTTGTTGAGAATTTTTATCATAAATACATGTTGAATTTTGTCAAATGCTCTTTTTGCATCTACTAAGATGATCATATGATTTTTTTATACTTCATTTTGTTTATGTAGTGAATAACATTGACTGATTTTCCAATATTGACCCATCCTTGCATCCCTGGAATATATTTCACTTGATCATGGGAATGATCCTTCCCATGTATTGTTGAATTTTGTTTGCTAATATTTTAGTATGTATTGTTGAGGATTTTGCATTTTGTCCATCAGAGATATTGGCCTGTAATTTTCTTTTTCGTAGTGTCTTTGTCTGGTTTGGTATCATAGTAATGCTGGTCTTGTAGAATGAATTTGGAAACATTTCTTCCTCTTTAATTTTTTGGAATAGTTTGAGAAGGATAAGCATTAACTCTTTTTTAAATGTTCGATGGAATTCACCAATGAAACAGTTTGATCCTGGACTTTTGTTTGTTGGGAGCTTTTCGATTACTGATTCAATTTCACCACTAGTAATCAGTCTGTTCAGATTGTGTATTTCTTCCTGATTTAGTCTTAGCAGATTGTATATTTGTAGAAATTTGTCTATTTTTCTAAATTGTCCAGTTTGTTCCAAATAATTTTTTGTAGTAGTTGCCTATAATCCCTTGTATTTCCATCATGTTGGTTCTGCCTCCTCCTCTTTCGTGTCTAATTATATTTACTTGGGTCCTTTATATTTTTCTCTTGATAAGTTTAGTTAAAGATTTATCAATTTTAGCTTTTCAAAGAACCAGTTCTGATTAGTTCTTTTGAATATTTTCTATCTGTTAAAATTCTCACTGAGTTCATCTACTTTTCTCCCAAGTTCGGTGAACAGCTTTATGACCATTACTTTGAACTCTATATCAGGTAGATTGCTTACCTCTCTTTTGTCTAGTTCCTTTTCTGAGGTTTTTGTCTTGTTATTTTGTTTGGAACATATTCCTCTGTCTCCTCACTTTGTCTGAGTCTCTGTGTTTGTTTCTATATATTAGGTATGTCAGCTACATCTCCTGGTTTTGAAAGTAGTGGTCTTACATAGAAGGTACAGTTTCCCCCTGATTACCAGAACCAGCCAGTCCAGTGGTGTCCCCCGTATGGGTTACATGTGCCCTACTATTGTGATTGGGCCATGACTGCTGCAGATGTACTGGTGGGCAGGGCTGACTCTGATGCTTGGCTATGACTAGTGTGGGTGTGCTGTTGGGCCAGGTTGGCTTTCCTTCTGTGAGAGCAGGAATTGCTTTGGAGGAGTGATGTTCCCTGCTGAGGCTGTCTACTGGTTGCAGCAGAGCAAAAACTGCTTTTCAAGGGGTGAGCAGTGCTAGCATGTTAGATGTAGAGTATCAGAACTGGTGTACATCAGCATGAGGTTAGCTAGGCTAAAAGAGGGCAAGAAAAATGGCACCCATCAGTCGTCCTGTTCCCAGAGAAAATTCTGCAAATCCCTGCCCCTCTGGCACATACCTCAAAATTAGTCAGTAAGTCTTCACTTTTGGCCCAGGCCCTTTTCACACTGCTGCCTCTGTGTTGGATCTTGGAGGGAGCTAGATTATGTGCAAGATCTTTAAGAGTAGAGTCTTGGTTTCCTCTAGCCCTCTGGCTCTCCTGGAGTTAAGCCCCACTCATTTTCACAGCCAGTCATGTTGGAAGCTCATCTACCTGGTTTAGATCCCCCAGGGCAGAGATTGCCCAATATGAAGCTTGAACTCCCACTCCTCAGTGATACCTCTATGCCAGTGACATCCTGTTTATAAGTTGCCATGCCAGGAATTTGGTTCCTGATTAGACAGCGTGTTTGCCCCTCCAATGCTATGGCTTTTTCTTTATGTCGTCAGCTTGTGGAAGAGCTGTTCTTTTAGTCTTCAGGACTTTCTCGGAGAAAATTTCTCTATATGTAGTTACAGCCTTGGTGTGTCCATGGGAAGAGGTGAGCTCAGGATTTTACTACTCTGCCATCTCCCTTTTTTCTTGACATTCCATAATTATAAAGGGGACATTTCCCCCAAGGATACATACCAATCCTTAACTTTCAATATGCCTCACAATAGAGCATCAAAATACATAATGGATAGAACTGCACTGAGAGGTAGATGAATCCACAATTACAGTTGGAAACTTCAACACTTTTATCAGAAATGGGTGGATCTAGCAGGCAGAAACTCAGTAAGGATAGAGTTGAACTTAACAATACCATCATTCAACTGGGTATAATTGACATCAATAGACTATTTCATCCAACAATTGCAGAATACACATTCTTCTCAAGATCACGTGGACCATGGGGCAGCTGGGTGGCTCAGTCAGTTAAATGTCTGACTCATGATTGCAGCTCAGGTCATGTTATCAGGGATGTGAAATCAAGCCATGCATCAGGTTCTGTGCTGGGGATGGAGCCTGCTTGGGGTTCTCTTTCTTCCTCTCCTCCTGCTCCTTCCCCTTTCTGAAAGAAAGATCACATGGACCATTCACCCAGATTGATCACATTGTTGGTCATGAAATATACCTTAACAAATTTAAAAGAATAAAAATTGTATGTCTCCTCTCAGATCACAGTAGAATTAACCTAGAAATCGATAATGGGAAGATAATTGGGAATTCCTAAAGTATATGGAGATTAAATAGCATACTTCTAAATAACACTTGGGTAAAAGAAGGAATCTCAAGAGAAATTTAAAAATATTTTTAACTATGGGAAAATTAAAATGCAACTTCCCAAAATTTCTGGGATGCAGCAAAACAGTGCTTAGAGAAACATTTATAGTGTTGAATGCATAAATTTAAAAAATCTAGTATCAATCATCTAAAAGTTTCCATGTTAGAAAACTAGAAAGACAAAGGCAAATCCAAAATTAGCAGAAGAAAAATAATAAGAATTAGAGTAGAAATCAAATAAACTGAAAAGCAGATAGTAGGGAAAATCAATAAAATCAAAACTTAGTTCACTAAAAAGATCAATCAAATCAATAAGCCTCTAGCCAAACTAAGAAAAAAGAGAAAGGACACAAATTACTAATATCAGAAATGAAAGAGGGGGCATCATTACAGAGCCCATGGATATTGAAAAGATAATGAAGATATACTCTGAACCATTCTATGCCCACATATTTGATAGCCCGATGAAATGAACTAATTCCTGGAAAGAAACCATGTGTCAAAAATCACAGAAACACTAATAGACAATCTGAGTAGGCCTGTATCTTTTAAAAAATTGAATCAACAGTTAATAATCTTCCAAAACAGAAAGCAGTTGGGTTTCACTGTTGAATTCTACCAGATATTTAAGAAAGAAGTTATACCAATTTTCTATAATCTCTTTCAAAGAATAGAAGCAGAAGGAAGGAATTCTCCCGGACTCATTCTATGAGTCCTGCATTACCTTAAGTCCCAAACTAGGGATCCCTGGGTGGCGCAGCGGTTTGGCGCCTGCCTCTGGCCCAGGGCGCGATCCTGGAGACCCGGGATCGAATCCCACGTCGGGCTCCCGGTGCATGGAGCCTGCTTCTTCCTCTGCCTGTGTCTCTGCCTCTCTCTCTCTCTCTGTGTGACTATCATGAATAATATAAAAAAAAAAATTTAAAAAAAAGTCCCAAACTAGACAAAGACATTGCAAGAGAAAAAAACCACTACAAACCAATAAGTCATAGGAACATAGAGGCAAACATCCTCAACAAAATATCAAATTTAATTCAACAATGTGTAAAGCGATTGGTACACCACAACCAGGTGAGTTTATCTCAGGTATGCAAAGCTGGTTCAACATTCAAAAATCAATATAATTCATCACATCAAAAGGTTAAAGAAAACTCACATGATCTTATCAATAGATGCAGAAAAAATCACAAAGTCTAACTTTTTTTTATCATAAAAACTTTTAGTAAACTAGGAATTAATGGTTACCTCCTCAACTTGATAAAGAATATCTACATGAAACCTACAGCTAACATCATACTTTATGGTAAGAAATTCATAGCTTGGGCAGCCCTGGTGGCTCAGTGGTTTAGCGCTGCCTTCAGCCAAGGGCGTGATCCTGGAGACCGGGGATCGAGTCCTGCATTGGGCTCCCTGCATGGAGCCTGCTTCTCCCTCTGCCTACCTGTCTCTCTCTCTCTCTGTCTCTTATGAATAAATAAATAAAATATTTTAAAAAAAGAAACTCATAGCTTTCTTGTAAGATTAGGAATAAGGCAAAGATATCCTCTCTCTTCACTGCCATTCAATGTTCTAGAAGTCTAGAAATGCAAGGTTTGGAGATTGGGAAAGAAGAAATAAAACTGTCTTGGTTTGCAGATGACATGATTGTGTATGTAGAAAATCTGAAAGAACTGACAAAAAACAAAGTTGACAAAATTATAGCAAGGTTGTAAGATACCAGGTTAATTTTCAAAACTCAACGACTTTTTTATATACCAGAATGACCAAGTGGAATTTAAAATTAAAAGTACAATACCATTTACACTAACATCCAAAACCATGAAATATTTAAGTATAAATGCAACAAGTTATAAGATCTATATGAAGAAAACTACAAATTTCTGATAAATGAAATCAAAGAACCAAATATATGGAGAAATATTTCATGTTCATAGATAGTAAGACAATGTTATCAAGATGTCAGTTCTTTCCAACTTGATTTATAAATTTAATGCAACCCCTATCAAAATCCCAACAAAATTTATTTTTTATTTATTTATTTTTTTTAAGGTCCCATGACTAAGGTTTTATTAGTAATAAATGACCTTTTCCTTTTTTTTTTTTTTTTTTTATGATAGGCACACAGTGAGAGAGAGAGAGGCAGAAACACAGGCAGAGGGAGAAGCAGGCTCCATGCACCGGGAGCCTGACGTGGGATTCGATCCCGGATCTCCAGGATCGCGCCCTGGGCCAAAGGCAGGCGCTAAACCACTGCGCCACCCAGGGATCCCCAAAATTTATTTTTGATATGGACAAACTGCTTCTTAAATTTATTTGGAGAAGAAGACCCAGAATAGCCAGCACAATGTTGAAGGAAAAGAAAGCTGGAGGACTATTGCTACCCAACTTTTTTTTTTTTTTTTTAATTTTTATTTATTCATGATAGGCACACAGTGAGAGAGAGAGGCAGAGACACAGGCAGAGGGAGAAGCAGGCTCCATGCACCGGGAGCCCGACGTGGGATTCGATCCCGGATATCCAGGATCAGCGCCCTGGGCCAGAGGCAGGCGCCAAACCGCTGCGCCATCCAGGGATCCCTTGCTACCCAACTTTAAGACTTACTATAAAGTTACACAAATCAGGACGCCTGGGTGGGTCAGTGATTGAGCATCTGCCTTTGGCTCAGGGTGTGATCCCGGAGTCCTGGGATGGAGACCCACATCGGGCTTCATGCATGGAGTCTGCTTCTCCCTCTGCCTATGTCTCTGCCCCTTTCTCTGTGTCTCTCATGAATAAATAAAATCTTTAAAAAAAAGTTACACAAATCAAGACAATACTGTATTGGAGAAAGAACAGGCAAATAGATCAATGAAATAGTCCAGAAGCAGACCATCATAAATATAGATCAACTAATCTTTGGCAAAGAACAAAGGCAATGCAATGGAATAAAGATTGTCTTTTCAACAAATGGTGCTGGAACAACTGGACATTCACATATTAAAAAAAGAGAGAGTGAAAATCTGTACACAAACCTCATACCCTTCCCAGAATTTAGCTCAAAATGGATCACAGACCTAAGTGTAAAACACAAAGCTTTAAAAATCTAGGAGAATAATTGAAGAAAATGTAAATGACTTTTGATTTGGTGTTGACTTTTTATTTTTATTTTATTTAAAGATTTTTTATTTATTTATTCATGAAAGACAGAGAGAGAGGCAGAGACACAAGCAGAGGTAGAAGCAGGCTCCATACGGGAGCCAGATGTGGGACTCGATTCCGGGTCTCCAGGATCACACCCTGGGCTGCAGGCGGCGCCAAACCACTGTGCCACCAGGGCCGCCCTGGTGTTGACTTTTTAAATAACACCAAAGACATGATTTATGAAAGAATTCATAAGCTAAAAAAAAAAAAAAAAGAATTGATAAGCTGAACGTCATTAAAACTTAAAACCTGTGTCTGGGGGGCAGCCCTGGTGGCTCAGCGGTTTAGTGCCGCCTTCGGCCCAGGGTGTGATCCTAGAGACCCAGGATTGAGTCCCACGTCGGGCTCCCCGTATGGAGTCTGCTTCTCCCTCTGCCTCTCTGTCTCTCATGGGTTTAAAAAAAAACCCAAAACCTGTGCTCTGCAGAAGACAGTGTAATGAGAATAAAAAGACAAAAATGTTTCAAGAAACAAGATGTTTGGGATCCCTGGGTGGCGCAGCGGTTTGGCGCCTGCCTCTGGCCCAGGGCGCGATCCTGGAGACCCGGAATCGAATCCCACGTCGGGCTCCCGATGCATGGAGCCTGCTTCTCCCTCTGCCTGTGTCTCTCTCTCTCTCTGTGTGACTATAATAAATTAAAAAAAAAAAAAAAAAGAAGCAAGACATTTAAAGCAGCTTCATTTTTTTTTTTTAAGGCATAGAGAGAAGCAGTCTCCATGCAGGGAGCCCGATGTGGGACTTGATTCAGGGTCTCCAGGATCACGCCCTGTGCTGAAGGCAGGCACTTAACCACTGAGTCACCCAGGTGTCTCCAGCAGCTTCATTCATAATTGCCAAACTTGGAAACAACCAAGATATCTTACAGTAAGTGAATAGATGAATTAATTGTAGTACATCCAGACAATGGAATGTAATTCAATATTATAAAGAAATGAACTACTGAGCCATGAAAAGACATAAAGGAATTTTTTTTTAATTTTTTATTTATTTATGATAGTCACACACACAGAGAGAGAGAGGCAGAGACATAGGCAGAGGGAGAAGCAGGCTCCAGCACCGGGAGCCTGATGTGGGATTTGATCCCGGGTCTCCAGGATCGCGCCCTGGGCCAAAGGCAGGCGCCAAACCGCTGCACCACCCAGGGATCCCAATGTAAAGGAATCTTAAATATTAATCTTAATAATATTTAATAATTTATTATATAATAATAATTATTATTATTATTATAATAATTTAAATATCTTAAATATTACTAAGTGAAAAAGGCAGTCTAAAAAGGCTACATACTTTATGATTCCAACTATATGACATTCTAGAAAAGGCAAAACTATGAAGACAATAATAAGATCAGTGATTGCCAGAGGTTGGATGGGGAGAGGGATGAATAGGTGGAACACCAGGAGTTGTAGGGCAGTCAAAGTGTCTACGGGTGCCTGGGTGGCTCAGTCAGTTTAGCTGCTTAGGTTATGATCTCAGGGTTCTGGGGTTGAACACTCAGCAGGGAGTCTGTTTGTCTCTCTTCATCTCCCTCTGTCCCTCCCCCCACTCATAGTTTGTCTCTCAAATAAATAGATAAAATCTTTAAAAAAAATAAAGCACTCTGTATAATACTGTAATGGTGGATACGTGTCATCATAAATTTTTCCAGACCATAGAATATACAGCTCTGATTGAACCTGATTGGACTCTGTGAGCTTATGATGTGTAAATATAGTATGATGTAAAAATATATGTGAAACAGATGTATCATTCTTGTGGGTTGATAATGGGGAAGACCACATATGTTGGAGCAGGGAGTATATGGGAAATCTCTATAGCTTCCTCTTAATTTTGCTGTGAATCCAAAACTGCACTAAAAAATAAAGTCTAAAAGTAACAACAATATCTCCCTTAAGAGATTGTTTTGAAGATCAATGAATTAATAAGTGAAATGCAATTAGAATAATGCTTGGCAGGTTTTGCTTTGTCACGACCAGGAGTGGGGTGCTACTGACATCTAGTTATGCACGACCGGTTGAAGCCGGTCATGCTGCTAAACATCCTCTCACAACAAATAGTTATTTGGCCCAAAATGCAAATAGTGTTGAGGCTTAGATAATCTCTTCTAATGCTTTTGATGCACCTTGATGTGGATGCTCTAACCCAGGGAATGAATGTAGCTGAGGAAGAGAGGACTTAGAGCTGTAGCTTGCCAATATCCTGAAGATTCTTAAGGAAGATATAATGACTGAGGAATGGCCAAGGAGGTGTAAAAGCTCCAGGAGAATATGATAGTACAGAAGACAGAATGGTGTTTCTAGAAGGTAGGAGAAAAGTGAGCAGTAATAATGATAACATTCAGGGTATCAGAATATTTTCCAAAGATTATGCTGTAATTCATTTACTGTGCTCAATAACTCTGTTAAATAGGTATTGTTCCCAAATGATACATTTGTGACACTCAGGCATGAATCTAGTGTCAAATGCTGCTGAAAAGTTTAAGATTTGACAGGTAGGGATGCCTGGGTGGCTCAGCGGTTGAGCATCTGCCTTTGGCCCAGGGTGTGATCCTGGAGCCCTGGGATCAGGTCCTGCGTTGGGCTCCCTGGGGGAAGCCTGCTTCTCCCTCTGCCTGTGTCTCTGCCTCTCTCTCTGTGTCTCTCGTGAATAAATAAATAAGATCCTTTAAAAAAAAAAAAAAAAGATTTGACAAGTAAAGTAGAAGCCGTCAAGCTTTGTGTCAAAAGAGGTTTCAGAGAGATGGAATGTGGGTATAGATATCTGATTAATGTAATTTGAGATATCAGATGATGAGCAAATGGAGACAGAAAATATAATCCTTCTGCTTTTTCTTTCTGGAAGAGAAATAGCAAAAGGACAACATTCGTCTAGGAAGGCTTGTTTTCTTTCCTTTTTTTTTTTTTTTAAGTGAAAGTTGTATCAGCAGTTTGTTTTGTTTTGCAGATGAATATAGTTGAATACAGATCAAGTGACTGACCACTTGGGACGGTGACTAGATAACTGCTGAAGCAAAGTGCTTGGAATAAAGATGTTATCCAGTGGGTTGGCCTTAGAGGGCATCATTGGTAATTCATTCCTATAACAGGAGGGAAGGCTACATATTAAATTGGGTTAGTTGATTGGTGCTGATCAAGTGAGGCAATTTTATTCTGTCTTTTTCTTCAATGAAGTTAATAAAAATGGACAATATCAGCTATGAATGAAGTACGGAGGAGTATTGGTTTGAGCACAGAGAAAATAGTTTGAAATTATTAGGTGAAAAAAATAAATAGGGACTAAGGTACTACCTCACATTTCTGGTTATAAGTTTAGAGTGGTGAGAAAGTTATTACAGGGAAGAAGGGAGAGTAAAGAAGTGGTAGAGCTGGAGATGGAGCATAAGTTCATGTTTATGTTGGCATGAGCTTTTTGGAGCTGAGATTTTTGCCAAGGAGAGGGCAAATGTTCTCCAGCTTGCAAGGGATCATGGAGAATGTCTGTGTTTCATCCTCAAGTCCAGTGACACATAAGATGTAGGAAAATGTCCAATTCCAGGGAGGGCTGGGAAAGCAATCTTCAGAGGAAAACCATGTTCTAGTTAAAGCACAAAGGTGAAGATGTTTGGAGGAAAAATTAAAGATAAGGGATTTTGCTGATGACAGTGAGTTTCCAAGCACTCAATAGAAGGCTTTGGAGCAACTGAGAAAGGGGTGAGGAATTGGTCAGACTCAGGAATTTACAGAGCTATATGGGGATTAGAGTCTGGGTGATTAGAATTTGGATGATAACTAAGGTAAATAGGGATTAGTCTTGATGGTATTTTATTTTATTTTTTTGGATAGTTTAAAAATTTATAAGGCATAATTTACACAGTAACACTGGCCCTTTTAGTGCACAGTTAACCAATTTTTGACAAATGCATATAATTGTGTAGCCACCATTTCATCCCAGATATAGTTTCATCATTCCAAAAATCCCCGTGTCCCTGTGTAGTCAACCGCTCCTCCCATCTCTCATGCCCCACTCCCAGCTCCTGGCGACCACTGATCTGTGTTCTGTAGTGCATTCCTTTTTATTGCTGAGCATATTCTATAATATGAATGTACCACTGTTTACCTATCACTAGTTTGATATTTGGATTTTTTCCAGTTTTTGTTGATTACAAATAAAGCCCCTGTAAATATTTGCATATAGGTTTTTGGGTGAACACAAGTATTCATTTCACTTGGATAATTAGGAGGGGGATTGCTCTTAAGTCAGCATATGTTTAGGGTTGTGAGAAACTACTGAAATGTTTTTCAGAGACTTAATTTTTTTTTTTTTACACTCGTTGAAGAGTGCCTGTCCATATCTCAGGAGAGGTACTGGGCAGAACTGGGTAGTTCGTCAGATGCTGTATGGCTCACAAATCTTAAAAATATTTGCAATCTGGCCCTTTACAGAAAATGTTTGTTGACCATTGTTATAGAGTATGGTCCATAGGAGTTAATTTCATCAGCAATTTCATGGATCCTTCTCTGAGATGAATAATCAGCAGCACAATTACAGTATACAATGGGATAATCTTTTTTAAAAAATATTTATTCATGAGAAACACAGGGAGAGAGGCAGAGGGAGAAGCAGGCTCCACGCAGGGAGCCCTCTATGGGATGGGATCCCACAGGATCATGCCCTGTGTCAAAGGCACTCAACCCCTGAGCTACCCAGGAGTCCCTAGAATAGAATAGTCTTCTCAGTAAATATACTAAAAACCTTGCTGTTGAACCGGGCAGAAATAAATGTTTATACGTGTTTCAGTTACTGGGAAATATCTTTTTATTCAGTGCGATGCATAGAATCTGCAAGTTCTCAATTTTTCCATAGTCACTGAAAATTGAGCTGGATATTTAAAAAGAATATGGATATTCCCCAAATCATTGTATTTTCACACCCGCTGCAAACATACAATTTTTCTTCCAAGTGCAATTCAACAGTCTAACTGAGGAGCTAATTGAACAGCTAATTGAGGACGACGGGCAACCGCATTTCACAGGAGCCTAAGACAGGCCTTGGCTCGGCGGCCCGCGTCCGGCGGTGCTCTGCGCCCGCCCGGTGGCATGCCGTTGGCGCCAACAGTGCGCAGGCGCTTTGGCCTCGGCGCCGGCCTTTGCGGAGGGGCGGGGCCTGCAGTCGGCGTCTCCTCCTGGAACTGCGGCTGGCGGCAGCGCCATTTTGAACGTGCAGCTCCCGCAGCCGCTAGCGCGATCGTAAGGGCGGCCGCTGGGCGAACCAGCCGTAGTCTCGGACTTCGTCCGTCCGTGGCTCTCGTCTGTAGGTATATACAGAGACACGGCTGTAGCTCTAGAGTTGTGTCTGCTACCTGAGGTGAACCCCCAAGATGATGTTAAGAGGAAACCTGAAGCAAGTGCGCATTGAGAAAAACCCGGCCCGCCTCCGAGCTCTGGAGTCCGCGGCGGGCGAGAGCGAGCCGGCGGCCGCCATGGCGCTGGCGCTGGCGGGGGAGCCGGCGCCGCCCGCCCCCGGGCCCCCGGAGGACCACCCTGACGAGGAGATGGGGTTCACCATCGACATCAAGAGCTTCCTCAAGCCGGGCGAAAAGACGTACACGCAGCGCTGCCGCCTGTTCGTGGGGAACCTGCCCACAGACATCACGGAGGAGGATTTCAAGAGGCTGTTCGAGCGCTACGGCGAGCCCAGCGAGGTTTTCATCAACCGGGACCGCGGCTTCGGCTTCATCCGCCTGGTGAGCGTGGGGCCTGGCCGCGGGCGCGGGCCCCCAGGGGAGAAGGGGAGGGCGGTGCGCGGAGGGGGCGCCGCGGGCGAGGGGAGGGACCCCAGGAGCCCGGGGGAAGGGAGGCCCTGCGCGGTGGGGGCGCCGGGGGCGAGGGGAGGGACCGTAAGGGCGCAGGGGAGGCTGTGCGCCGCCGGGGCTCCGCGGGCTGCCGTCTGCCGTTTTCAGCCGCTTCGGAGCAGGCTGCGGCCTGGGCTGGGGCACCGCGGCGCCTCCCGCCCTCTCCTTCCCGCCGCTCTGGCCGTCTTCCCCCAGAGCGGCGTGTGGCCTGGTGTTTGCGGTGAGCGGACTCAGTTTCCCGCCGCTCCGCGCGCCCGGCCTCGCTCGCACGGCGCGGCCCAAGGCACGGGTAACCCGGCCTGGGGGTTCTAGTCGTTTGCCCCTGACGGGTCAGGGGTGGGGCTGCAGCGTTCTGCGGGGAGACTGCTTCCAGGCAGAATTGTGTTGTAAAGGAAATGAATTCGATCGGAATTTGGAACGGAAACTTCGGTTTTACCGGAAATTTCATTGGGCATGGAGGACCAACCAGCGGACTCGCTTCTTAAAAATTTTCCAAATCATCTTGGTTTCATTCAACCAGACTTGCATGCGTTTGACAATAAACGGTGTTTACCGCCTCAGCGCAGCCTAGTTCTTAAACTGCAGTATTGGAACGGTATGGAATTCTTAGGTATCTAACGGAAGGTGCTCTCGTGATCTAACGTTCCGGTTATTTCCACATTTGGAGGGGGGAATGAATGCTATACTATTTTATATTTTACGTGGACATTTTACTTTTTTTTTAGTCTGTCTTAAAATTTTGTTTTCCAATAACATGGAAATATTATGCCCCTCTTAAAAAAAATTGAAACAGTGAGGGTTTACTCTTAAAGGATACAACATACATTTTATTCCGTTTTCTTATGTGCTTTGTGGGGAATTCCATCAGTGTCCGTTACATACAGCTTTATCGTAATTCGTTATTTAAATGCTGTATTTTTTTCCAACAAAATATTTTTACACAAGTGCTTTTTTTTTTTTTTTTTTTAAAGATTTTATTTATTTATTCATGATAGTCACAGAGAGAGAGAGAGAGAGAGAGAGGCAGAGACACAGGCAGAGGGAGAAGCAGGCTCCATGCACCGGGAGCCCGACGTGGGATTCGATCCCGGGTCTCCAGGATCACGCCCCGGGCCAAAGGCAGGCGCCAAACCGCTGCGCCACCCAGGGATCCCCACAAGTGCTTTTTTGTGTGTGTGTTCCCTTTCTATTTCTAATTTGGCCCTCAAGTTTTATGTGCATAGCATTTGTGGAAGCTTTCTTACCGGAGTTTAGCATTCGTGCATTCTTTTTTTTTTTTTTTTTTGAGTTTAGCATTCGTATTTGGGTTCTCTTTATGAATGACCAGGGCAAAATTTTAATATGTAGACAGAATTGATTGTAATTTAATGAAATTGTATTTTTGAGGGAGAACATTTGAACATTTAAAATCTAAATGGCTTCAAGAGAAGAGTAAATCTTCGTAGAGTATTAATAAGACCTAGATGTTTCCTTAAAATTGAAGTTAAGTAATCAGTGTGTTTTGAACATAAAATTATAAATATCTTTTGGACATTATAGAAACCATTTGTCATTTGGTAAAATTATTTTAATATAATTCCAGCGCTATCTTAAAGGAAGTTAGGTTTCTACAATGAAGTATTTCAGAGAATTTTTAGTAAATTTTCCAAAAAGATGTTCTCTAACATTTTCATAGTCTTTAGCCTCTGTCACCATGTTGGTCTGTTCTAAGGTTGACATTCTGGAGGAAGAATGGTAGGACTTCATTTCATTTTGGAAGCCTAATACTTAAAAGATAAGGCAATAGTGAACATTTTGACATGGAAAGTCTTTTTCCTTCTATCTTTAAAGCTACTAATAATCCCTTTTTTCCCATTAGTTTATTAGCCTTGTCCAGTAGAACTTTCCGCAGGGCTGGAAATGCTATGCATATGTTCTGTCCAATGTAGTAGCTACTAGCCCAGCCCTTATATGACTACTGAGCACTTGAAATGTAGCAACTGTGCCTGAGGATTTAACCTTTAAGTTTTATTTATTTTTAAATTTAAATAGTCACATGTGGCTAGTGGCTACTATGTTTAACAGTGCAGCTCATTGTTTTTAGTTTTTTTATTTAAAGTCTATGGGATTATGAAATGGCGAGGTGAGAAGGACTGGACTACTCTTGTCTGTTGCTTTGGGATATGCTCCTCCAAGCCTATCATGCTGTATTTTTTGCGTAGTAATGTTAAAAATATGTCAATGGGAAATTCGAATTAGCTTACAGGATTTGACCTTATAGATAACTTTCCTGTTTAAGCTGAGCTCTGTGATTAACAGGTACATACCCAAGCTTTAAATATTTCTGAACTAATACATATCTTTTTCTACTTAGGAAAATCATATAGTGTATACTTGATATGAATGTAAGTAACGGTGAAGTGGCCCTAAAATAATGGTGTAATTTTGTTTGATTTATATTTTTAGAAGTATTTTTTGCCTTTTCAGGGATTAATCTTTACAATTAAATTTTATTACACTGGTGGTTGTAGTTTTCCAGTTAATTGATGAAGTGAGACAACATTTTGGAGATGGTATAGGGTCGTCATCGCTGTATGTAACGGTGAGGAAAAAGAATTTAAGTGGCATTTCCTCATAAGGTCCTAATCTGTATTGTGAACCCACAGTACATTATTTTGGATACATTTTGTGGAATCTTAGACCCAAAAGCTTCTTTTTAGGTTTTGTCTGGTTACTGTCATTAAATTGGTTAAATTAACTGAGAAGTTGTAGTGTATTTTTTTTTTTTTTTTTAATTAAGTAACCTCTACACCCACTAAGGGCCCTGAAGTGACTACCCTGAGATCAAGAGTGGAAGGCTTCTCAGACTGAGCCAGCCTGGAGTCCTAGTGGTGCGTTTTAAAGCTAGCTTAATATAGTTAAAACTGATAATAGTTTGACCTGATCTCTGTTTCTCCTTTTTTCTTTTCCTCTTTTAGCTTTAGTAAACCAGACTTCTGGAGTGATAATTCACAAAAGTGTGGTTCTTTTCCATCAGATTCAGATAATCTCCTTAGTGTAAGCAGGCCACTTAATATTATTTTTCCTACCATTCATGCTGCAATGCTGACCCAATACCATCTCAAAAATTGCTGAGAATTTGTTAGAAATGCAAATTCTAAGACCCTACTCTAGATTAAATCTGTTGAATCAGAAATTGTAGGGTTGGGACCCAACGGTCTTGGGTTTTATTTTTTTTTATTTTATTTATTTATTTATTTTTTTTTATTTATTTATGATAGAGAGAGAGAGAGAGAGAGAGAGAGGCAGAGACACAGGCAGAGGGAGAAGCAGGCTCCATGCACCGGGAGACTCCATCCCAGGTCTCCAGGATCGCGCCCTGGGCCAAAGGCAGGCGCCAAACCGCTGCGCCACCCAGGGATCCCGGTCTTGGGTTTTAATTAGCCCTCCATGTTATTCTTATGCTTGCTAAGGTTTGAGAACCACTGTTATAATTAAAGAGTTAAAAATCAACCTAATTTACATTAATTTAGTCATTGGGGACTAAACCCTCTTCCCTTATGTTTTTGGTTTTAATTATGAAGTGCTGTGTGCTTCTTACAGAGTGTTAAATATTAGAGATGGTGTTGTAGAATATTATTAGTGGGTCTGTCCAGCATGTAATTTCAAGTACTCTTTAAGTTCAGGGAAGTTCTCTTACTACAGTTTTAATTCTAGTGAAAGGTTGTCCCATAACATATTAAATGTAATCAGATTAGTGTTAAACTTTATGTGATTTTTCCATATCAAATTGTATTATACACATTCTATTGTGATTTAAGGTTTTTATTTACTATCTCTTTGACCTCTTCTCATATCATTAGATTGAGTTTTAATGACCATATTGTATTTCACAGTATGAATGGACTGCTAGTTACCCAGTCAACTTCTGTTGATTGACTTGAAGGCTATTTCCATTTTACATCAGTGATTTTCCTTTTACTAATTAATTTAGCACTCTTGCAGGGGTGAATTTTAACCACTAGCGAACAATGAGAAAAGATCAGGTGCTTTGGAAAGAGCCCTTGGAGATCCTAATTCGAGTGGTCTCTCTTTTGGGGTAGTCCCTTAGTTTCTTTCTTTTAAGTAAAAGCCTATGGTTTTACATTTTGTGTAGAGTGATACAGGAACACTACCTGGGAGGAGGGATTTATGGAGTATTGGTAGAGATTATAAATTCAGTATAGATCTGAGGCAGGTTACTTCAACCTATCTAGGCCTATTTCCCCAGATATGGAGTGAGAATAATAACTTTATAAGAGTTATTATTATTTTTTTATATAAGAGTTATTATTTATAATATAATCATTATTTATAATAACTCTTTATAATCTCATTTTATAAGATTGTTGATGAGGATAATGGAAGCTAATGCCTGTGTATGTGTATATATACATATACATTTATTTTTTATTTTTAAGTAATCTCTCCTCCCAGTGTGGGGCTCAAATTCACAACCGCAAGATCAAGAGTCACGTGCTCTACCAACTGAACCAGCCAGGCACCCCACTACTCTTCAGTTTTAGAAAGTCCTCTCTGGGTTCTCTTTATCTTTCTACCCCTAAACATTTTATTATGAAAAATTTCAGATATATAGTAATGAAGATCCATAGATCCACCATCTAGATTCTGTAATTAAGTTTTGTTATATGTGTTTTTTTCACTTATTTATTCATCTCTCTCTGCCATCAGTTTTGGACTTTTTATTTTTTTTATTTTATTTTTATTTTTTATTTATTTTTTTAAAGCATGTGACTTTTTTAAAATTAATTAATTAATCAATTTATTTATTTTTATGATAGTCACACAGAGAGAGAGAGAGAGAGAGACAGAGACACAGGCAGAGGGAGAAGCAGGCTCCACGCACTGGGAGCCCGACGTGGGATTCGATCCCGGGTCTCCAGGATCGCGCCCCGGGCCAAAGGCAGGCGCCAAACCGCTGCGCCACCCAGGGATCCCAATTTTTATTTATTTATGATAGTCACACAGAGAGAGAGAGAGAGAGAGAGGCAGAGACACAGGCAGAGGGAGAAGCAGGATCCATGCACCGGAGCCCGACGTGGGATTCGATCCCGGGTCTGCAGGATCGCGCCCTGGGCCAAAGGCAGGTGCCAAACCGCTGGGCCACCCAGGGATCCCCCTAGTTCTGGACTTTTTAAACACTCTAGCATGCTTATCGTTAACTAGAGTCCACCAGTATTAATTTTTGAGGTATTTGAAATCTACATACAGTGAAATGCGCAGATTTTAAGTGTTGGTGATTTTAGATAAATGACATTTAATTCAAACTCCTATCAAGTAATAGAATATTATCATCACCCCGTGAAATTTCCTCATGCCCCTTCCCATTCCCAGTTATACCCAACAGCATTTTATTTTATTTTATTTTATTTTATTTTTTTTATTTTGTTTTTTAAAGATTTATTTATTTATTTATTCATGAGAAACACAGAGAGAGGGAGAGAGAGAGGCAGAGACACAGGCAGAGGAAGAAGCAGGCTCCATGCAAGGAGCCTGATGTAAGACTCGATCCCGGGTCTCCAGGATCACACCCGGGGCTGCAGGCGGCGCTAAACCGCTGCGCCACCGGGGCTGCCCCCCCAACAGCATTTTAATTCAAGACTCTATTCCTAAAATCTGCCTCTTAGAGTTGTTGGATTTTGTGACTTCTTAGATACAAAGTACCTATCCCTTGTTAGATATTTATTAAATGTTTTCTGGTATTATTTAAATAAGAGTAATTAAAAATTTTAAAGTACTTTATTTTTCAGATTTTATTTTTTTTTTTTTTAAGGATTTTATTTATTTGAGAGAGTGAGACAGAGAGAGCATGAGTGGGGAGGGTCAGAGGGAGAAGCAGACTCCCTGCTGAGCAGGGAGCCCAATGTGGGGTTTGATCCAGGGACTTCCAAGATCATGACCAGGTGCCTGACCAACTGAGCCACCCAGGCACCTAAAGATATTTTATTTTATTTTATTTTATTTTATTTTATTTTATTTTATTTTATTTTATTTTATTTTATTTTATTTTATTTATTTTATTTATTTTATTTTATTTTATTATTTTATTTTATTTTTTTATTTTATTATATTTATTTTAGTTATTTAATTTAATTAATTTATTTTATATTTTATTTTATATTTTATTTTATATTTTATTTTATTTAAGATTTTATTTTTAAGATTTTATTTTATTTATTTATTTTTAAGATTTTTATTTATTTATGATAGAGAGAGAGAGGCAGAGACACAGGCAGAGGGAGAAGCAGGCTCCATGCACCGGGAGCCCGACGTGGGATTCGATCCCGGGTCTCCAGGATCGCGCCCTGGGCCAAAGGCAGGCGCCAAACTGCTGCGCCACCCAGGGATCCCTAAGATTTTATTTTTAAGTAAGCTCTACGCCCAAGATGGGGCTTGAACATTATAACCCTGAGATCAGTAGCCACACGCTCTACTGACAGCCAGTCAGGCGCCCCAAGAGTAATTTTTAAAGGTAGCCATTTTGAAAATCTGTAAAAACATTCATTTATCTTTGTAAAAGTAGTTCTGTAGAAAGATTCTTGCATACATACAATAATTTAAAGCTGTCATGAATATTTTAGGGATTGAATAAGGATCTATTGTGAGGTCAAGACTTTTTTCATAAGATAGTATATTCTCTTACAAACATAAAATCTCTTTCAGTTCTCTCTGAGGAGTTCTTAGAACACAAAGAAAAAGAACATACTTATATTAAACTTAACAGTTTGTTGATTATGCTTAGATGTCCATATTCTATATGAACTTTGAATTCTTCAAGAAGGAAGTTCCTTTGAGGTTTCAGCAGTGAATGTATTTTCGAGTTTACAAATGCATGTGCAGTTGATTCTGACTATAATGGAGAGAACTTTTATAGCCCATCAATGTACGTGTTTGCTTCTCTAAATATAATGGAGAAAAGTGTAGCCCTTGAAAGTATCTCAGGAGAAGTGGTTAACATTTGATGATTTTCATAGATAATATAAAAAAGAAATAAAAAGGAAAGGAGATTTTTCTGGCATTGGAGAGGTGGGATGTTTTATTAAAATATAAATATCAAAAACGGAGTGTATGGGAAATTAATTCTGTTTTCTTTCTTTCTTTCTATCTCTCTCTCTCTCTCTCTCTCTCTCTCTCTACGATAGTCACAGAGAGAGAGAGAGAGAGGCAGAGACACAGGCAGAGGGAGAAGCAGGCTCCATGCACCGGGAGCCCGATGTGGGATTCGATCCCGGGTCTCCAGGATCGCGCCCTGGGCCAAAGGCAGGCGCTAAACCGTTGCGCCACCCAGGGATCCCTTAATTCTGTTTTCAATAATAGCTTCCAGTAACTGGTGCTTGGTCTCAAAAAGTAATTATGATTTTCTTTTAATATGTATAGGAGATTTAAAAAAATACTTCAAATATTTAACAGCTGGTAATTTAGGAGTACATAATCTTTTAGTAATGACTTAGGACATTGGGTTTGGGACTTCTTAAAATATTTAAACATACTTTTTTTTTTAAAAGATTTATTTATTCATTCAGAGAGAGCGAAGAGAGAGGCAGAGACACAGGTGGAGGGAGAAGCAGGCTGCGTGCAGGAAGCCCGATATGGGACTCGATCCTGGGTTTCCAGGATCACACCCCAGGCTGCAGGCGGCGCCAAAGCGCTGCGCCACCGGGGCTGCCCTAAACATACTTATTTTTGAATGATTAATACAATGCATGTGTTACCAAAATTGAATGACACAAAGACAAAGTGACCCTATCAGCCAATTCCAAAAGCTACCCAGCTCCTCTCACTAGAAACCACTTTTAAAAATTATTTGTGTTACTGTTGTCTTTAAAAAGTGATTTTTCCTCCTAAAAAGGAATCCAGGACACTGGCTGAAATTGCAAAAGCAGAACTGGATGGCACCATTTTGAAGAGCAGACCTCTCCGAATTCGTTTTGCTACACATGGAGCAGCACTAACTGTCAAGAACCTTTCGCCGGTTGTTTCCAATGAGCTTCTGGAGCAAGCATTTTCCCAGTTTGGCCCTGTAGAGAAAGCCGTTGTGGTTGTGGATGACCGTGGTAGAGCTACAGGAAAAGGTTTTGTAGAATTTGCAGCGAAACCTCCTGCACGAAAGGCTCTGGAAAGATGTGGTGATGGGGCGTTCTTGCTAACAACGTAAGTTTTAAACATCTCATCATCCTTCTGTGCAGTTACAAATGGCCTTCTCTCTGTTCTGAACTTCTTTCTTGTACAGATCATACTGTCTTGGCATATGGTAAGTAGGTGTTAAATAAATATTCACTGGATTTAAATAAGGAATTTTTGTGTATCTCGAGAAGTTGGGAGTCCTACTTCTGACTTAATGTATTGATTCATATTTGGATCTTAAATGTTTTGTATTAAGATTTTCATTCAGCTGATTGAATGTCTATTATATGCAAAGAAAAATTTTATATTTAAATAATGGATGAATGACATTTTAATCAACTTTTTAAATGCATAATTTTCATAAATTAAAATGCACCCAATTTTATTTTTTTATTTTTTTATTTTATTTTTTTATTATTTTTTTAATAAAATAATTTTTTATTGGTGTTCAATTTACCAACATACAGAATAACATCCAGTGCTCATCCCGTCAAGTGTCCCCCTCAGTGCCCATCACCCACTCACCCCCACCCCCCGCCCTCCTCCCCTTCCACCACCCCTAGTTCGTTTCCCAGAGTTAGGAGTCAAGTCTCCCTTTCTGATATTTCCCACACATTTGAACCCAATTTTAAATGTAAAATTCAGTGAATGTACTTATGTAACCTATAATCACAATCAAATAGATAACATTTTCATCATCCAGACAAGTTCTTTTATGCTCTTTTGCAGTTATACTCCATCCCTTAACCCTGTCCTAGACAGCTATTGATCTTTCTGTACTCCTATAAATTAGTTTTGTTTTTTTTATTTTACGTAAATGAAACTGTATGTTTCATTCTTTTGTGTTTGGTTTCTTTTGCTTAGCATAATGTTTGAGATTTCATCTATACCATTGTGTATTTTGTTTATTTTTATGGTTGGGTTTTATTCCATCATATGAACATAATCATAGTTTGCCCAGTGCCCTAAGGGTGGGTGACTGTTCAAGTTGCTTCCAGCTATTGGTTATTGTGAATAAAGCTACCAGAACATTTGTGTATAAGCTTGTGAACACTCTGTCTTCATGTGGCTTGGGTAAATGGCGGAATTTTCAACTTTATAAGAAACTGCAAAATTGTTTTCCAAAATGGTTGTACCATTTTACATTCCTACTAGCAGCGAGCGGGAGAGTCTGGTTTAGTTACTCCATACCTTCACCAACACTTGATATTTTTGTTTTTTGGATATTCTAGTGGGTATAGGAGTGTCTCATGGTGAATTTCTTCTTTTTAAGATTTTATTTATTCATAAGACACAGAGAAAGAGAGGCAGAGACATAGGCAGAGGGAGAAGGAGGCTCCATGCTGGAAGCCCAATGTGTGGGACTTGATCCCGGGACTCCGGGATCACACCCTGAGCCAAAGGCAGACCACTCAACCGCTGAGTCACCCAGGTGTCCCTCATGGTGAATTTAAATTTTATTTTTATAACTACTAGTGATTAACATCTTTTCATGTGCTATTTGGCTATTTTTATATCTTTTTTGAAATGTCTTTTAAAATTTTTTGCCTATTTTTTAATTGAGTGGTTTGCCTTACTTAAAACATCTGAGTACGTATCTATTTTATGATGATTTTCCCAGTCTGCTGCTTGCTTTTTAATTTTCTTAATAGTGTTCTTCAGAAAGCAGAAGTGAAGTATAATTTATGAATTTTTTTCTTCTATGATTTGTGCTTTTTGAATCCTTATATGAAGTATTTGCCTGTCCTTTTTTTTTTTTTTTTTTTGTATTTGCCTGTCCTAAGTAGCAAGGCTTTTCTTGTGCTCTTGAGACATTTTACAGCTTTATTTATATTGTGATCCATTTTGAGTATGATGTGAGGTAACAGTTCATTTTTTTCCATACAGCTATCTATTTGTTTCAGCACCAGCAATTGAAAAGATTATTATTTCTCCTCTTTTACCTTTATCAAAAACCTGAGGGGGAAATCTGCATTCTTTTGTTTCATTTATCAGCGTATCTATTACACCAATACTTTTTAAAAAAGCTTTTATTTTTTTTAGATTTTATTTATTAGAGAGTACAAGAGCACTTGTGCAAGCATGAGCCAGGGGGAGGGGTGGAGGAGAAAGGGTGAAGCAGGGAGCCTGATGTGGGCTCTGGTCTCCATCCCAGGTGCGGATCATGACCTGAGCTGAAGGCAGACACTTAACTGACTGAGCTCACCCCGGCACCCCTTAAAAATTTCATTTTATTTTATTTTATTTTATTTTATTTTATTTTATTTTATTTTATTTTATTTTATTTTATTTTATTTTATTTATTTTATTTTATTTATTTTATTTTATTTTATTTTATTTTATTTTATTATTTTATTTAATTTTATTTATTTAATTTTATTTATTTTTATTTATTCTTTTTTTTTTTTTAATTTTTATTTATTTGTGATAGTCACAGAGAGAGAGAGAGAGAGAATGAGGCAGAGACACAGGCAGAGGGAGAAGCAGGCTCCATGCACCAGGAGCCCGACGTGGGATTCGATCCCGGGTCTCCAGGATCGCGCCCTGGGCCAAAGGCAGGCGCCAAACCGCTGCGCCACCCAGGGATCCCTATTTATTCATTTTTTTAAAAGATTTTATTTATTCATTCATGAGAGACACAGAGAGATAGAGAGAGAGGCAAAGACACAGGCAGAGGGAGAAGCACGCATCACTCAGAGAGCCTGACGTGGGACTCGATCCAGGGTCTCCATGATCACGCCTTGGGCTGCAGGCGGTGCCAAACCGCTGCGCCACCGGTGCTGCCCAAAGATTTTATTTTTAAGTAAACTCTGCACCCCAATGTTGGGCTTAAATTACAACACTGAGATCAAGATTGCATGCTCTACTGACTGAGTTAGTAGGTGGTGCCAGCCACACCAATACTGTACTTTTAAAACTATTTCATGCTAAAGTTTGTAATTAAGTAGTGTCACCTAACTTTTCTTTTTTCAAAATTGTTCTAGGTACTGTTTTGTATATCCTTCCTTACTTTATTCCCCAATTTGAGTATAGTTAATGTACAATGTTACATTAGTTTCAGATTATCTTTACTGATTTTGAAATCAACTTGTCAATTTAAAAAAAATTCTGCTGGGCTTTTGATTGAAATTGCATTGGGTATACAGGTCATTCTGGGAAATATTGACATCCTCATAATTTCTTCCAGTCCATGAATGTGGTGTGTCTGTCCATTTACTTAAAAATATTTATAAGTAATTATAATAATTATAGATTTGTCATATTAACATGCCTTTCATTTTGCCCATGACAAAGTTTTTTTTTTTTTTTTTTAAGATGTTATTTATTCATTGGAGGCACAGAAAGAGAGGCAGGCAGAGACAGAGGCAGAAGGAGAAGCAGGCTTCATGTAGAGTTCAGTGTGGGACTCTATCCCGGGGACTGCGGGATCACACCCTGAGCTGAAGGCAGATGCTCAACCGCTGAGCCACTCAGGCGTCCCGAAGTTCTTGATGTTCGTATCTTTAGTCTTTCCGCTGGATTTGTGTGAAAATTCCTTAGTTCATTATTGTATTGATTCCTTTTATCTCTGTTAGTGATAAAGTGTGCCCGCTTACTGTTTTATTGGTTGGGATCATTTTAAATATTTAAGTATTTTAGAGTTTGGGGAACTGGATACAAAGATACAAAGACAATATAGAACACCTATTGGCCCCACAGCTTAGTTTAGTGATTGTAAAGCATTTTTCAGTTTTGCTTTGGACTGTTAAGCTAAAGCTGTAATTCATGTTACATCTGTTTTACGGCACTGCCAATTTGTTCTTCAGATTTCTTGGTTTTGTTCTCTATGCTAAGAGAATGCTTGCTGTCCACATCACAGGCCTTGTTATATTTTATTCACCTTTTGCTAAGATGTTAACTTCTTAGAGAAGTAGTTTTATCTTCATATAGTCATTACCTCTGCAGCATCACTGATACTCTACTCTCCCAGTTTATTTTTTGTCATAGCATTTACTGTTTTAATTTGTATGTCTTTCTCTGCAGTAGGATGTAAGTTCCTTGAGGGTAGGGACTTTGTCTTGTTCAGCACTATAATCCTAGCACCTGTATTTTTTTTTTAATTAAATTAAATTTTAATTTCAGTATAGTTAACATGCAGTGTTATATTAGTATCATGTGTGCAGTATAGTCATTCAACAATTTTGTATATTAGTATTCATTAAGATAAGTGTACTTTTATTTTAATCCCCTTCACCTATTTCACCCATTTCTGCTCCCCATCTCCACCTCTCCTTTGGTAACCATCTGTTTTGTTCTCTGTAGTTAGAGTCTGTTTTTTGGTTTCTTTTTTTCCTTTGTTTTGTTTCTTAAATTCCACATATGAGTGAAAGCATATGGTATTTGTCTTTCTCTGACTTATTTTGCTTAGCATTATACTCTCCTAGCACTTACATTCTGGTAATTCCTGACCACAAAGTAAGCTAATAATTATTTAGTGAAGGAAGGAGGGAACTAAAGCAATAGGCAAGGCATGTAAGTAGTATTTTTTCCACTGCAGGCTTTGATTACTTGGTAAATTTTTAAAGTTACAGCTAGGCTCTGGGAAGTATTTAACCATTTCTTACAGGTAGCTTTTGGAATAACTTAAAAACAGTTTTGAGGGAATGGGCAAGGTGTTGAACATTGTATTATCTGTCATTTCATTATCATGACCATAATCATAAGCATGTTGGATTTTTACAACAATACTGGCTACTACTACATTTTTCAGATGAGAAAACTGGCCTAGAGATGTTAAGTAATTTGTGTAAGATTGCACAAATAATAAGTGGTGGATTTTAGTCTGGTGCTGCATCTCTTGCCTTTTATATTGTGATACAGGTGGAGTTTTTTGTAGACTATCCTTGCTTAGGAATTTGTTATTATTTAAACCTCCTAATGAAACTCAGGATGCTCTTTTCCCTGTTTGTTTGAATAATTAGTATTAGGTGAAATGTAACTTCCTGGAAAGGAATTTCCTCAATGCCTTTTCGAAAGTGGGCTCCTGTTAATTCTGACAGTACTGCGTTTTTCCTTTTTAGCTCTTAAAATGATGATTTGTTTACTCCTTTTTTGTTTATTTTGGTCTTTTAGAACACTTCAGAATTGTTTTGTTTACCCTGATCCTCTAGTCCCAATTCTTGGTACATATTGGGTAATCAAATATTTATTGACAGACTGACTGAATTTCAGTTATTGAGGATAATGCAAGTAACTCATAGGAGTGGTATCATCGAGATTTAGTTTCTAAGTGTAGACCTCTTTTGTAATCAAAATCTCTTCTTTTTTTTTTTTTTTTTATGATAGTCACATAGAGAGAGAGAGAGGCAGAGACATAGGCAGAGGGAGAAGCAGGCTCCATGCACCGGGAGCCCGATGTGGGATTCGATCCCGGGTCTCCAGGATCGCGCCCTGGGCCAAAGGCAGGCGCCAAACCGCTGCGCCACCCAGGGATCCCTCAAAATCTCTTCTATCTCTTTCCTTTTTAAAAGATTTATTTGAGAGACGGGGGAGGGGGAGGTTGAAAGGGACAAGCAGACTCTCCACTGAGTGTAAGTCTGATGTAGAGCCCAATCCCAGGACCCTGAGATCCTGACCCTAGCTGAAGTTAGACACTCAACCAGCTGAGCCACCAGGTGTCGTATGTTTCAGTTCTTTTTAGGAAAAAGAAATTTTCCCCATCAAGCAATCTTTATTTTATTTTATTTATTATTTTATTTTATTTTATTTTAATTTTATTTTTTTATGATAGTCACACAGAGAGAGAGGCAGAGACACAGGCAGAGGGAGAAGCAGGTTCCATGCACCGGGAGCCCGACGTGGGATTCGATCCCGGGTCTCCAGGATCGCACCCTGGGCCAAAGGCAGGCGCTAAACTGCTGCACCACCCAGGGATCCCTCAAGCAATCCTTTAATGTTAATATATATGGTATCTACATTCACTAATTGTTAGCATTTACCACATTTTTTTTCCACTATATACATACAGTTTTTGGTTTTTTTTTGGCTAATTTATTTAAGAGTCAGCTGCAGATATCATACTTTATCCCTGAATACATTAAGGATATGCATCTGCTAAGAGTATTCTTTTATTTTTATTTATTTATTTATTTATTTATTTATTTATTTATTTATTTATAAAAAAATTTTATTTATTTATGATAGTCACACAGAGAGAGAAAGAGAGAGAGGGGCAGAGACACAGGCAGAGCAAGAAGCAGGCTTGTACCTGGAGCCTGACGTGGGACTTGATCCCGGGTCTCCAGGATTGCGCCCTGGGCCAAAGGCAGGCGCCATACCGCTGCGCCACCCAGGGATCCCAAGAGTATTCTTTTAAAAGCTACAATATAATTGTCACACTGAAGAAATTTAATATTTATTCAATATAGACATACCTTAGAGATACTTGCAGATTCATGTCCAGACCAGTGCTGTAAAGTGAATATCATGATAAGGTGTATCAAATAAATTCTTCGGTTTTCTAGTAACAAATATTATATTTACACTATACTATAGTTTATTAAGTGTGAGATAGCATTACGTTTTAAAAAATGTGTGTATCTTTTTTTTTTAAGATTTTATTTATTCATGAGAGACTCAGAAAGAGAGGCAGAGACATAGGCAGAGGCAGATGCAGGCTCCCTATAGGGAGCCTGATGTGGGACTTGATCCTGGATCCCAGGATCACAACCTGAGCCAAAGGCAGACATTCAACTGCGGAGCCACCCAGGCATCCCCAAAAATGTGTATATCTTAATTAAATACTTTACTGATCAGGTTGGTGGTTGCTGAAGGTTGGGGTGGTTGTGGCAGTTTTTTAAAAGATGATATTGAAGTTTGCCACATGAAGTGTCTTTCTTTACTGAAGGATTTTTCTATAGCATGTGGTGTGGTTTGATACCATTTCATCCACAGTAGAACTTCTTTCACAGTTGAGAGTCAGTCCTCTCAAACCCTATTGATGTGTTATCAATTATATTTATGTAATCTGCTAAGTTCTTTGTTGGCATTTCAACAGTCTCCACAGCATCTTCACCAGGGGTTGATGCATCTCAAGAAACCACTTCCTTTGCAGATCCATAGAAGCAGCTCCTCATCCTTTAGTTTTATCATGAGATTGCAGCAATGCAGTCCCATCTTCAAGCCTCACTTCTGATTGTAGTTCACTTGCTGTTTCCACCACATCTGCAGTTATTTCGTCCACTGATGTCTTGAGCCCCTCAACTGAAAGGCATCCATGAGGGTTGGATTGGAATCAGCTTCTTCCAGACTCCTGTTCTGTTGATAGTTAGGCTTTTCCCATGAAGCACAAATGTTTTTAATGGCATCTAGAATGGTGAATGCTTTCTAGAAGTTTTTCATTTTATTTTGTCCAGATCCATCAGAGGAATCGCTGTCTAAGGCAGCTATATAGCCTTATGAAATGTATGTATTAAATACAAATAGTAAGACTGGAAAGTTGAAATTGCTTTGATCTGTGGGCTGCAGAATGGATGTTGTGTCAGCAGGCATGAAAACAACATTAATCTTGTGTCTGGCCATTAGACCTCTTGGGTGATGAGGTGCATTGTCAGTGAGCAGCAGTATTTTGAAAAGGAATCTTTTTTTCTCTGAGCAGTAGATCTCAGCAGTGGGCTTAACATTAATTCAGTAAACCCACGTTGTCAGTAGATGTGCCGGCATCCAGGCATTGTTGTCCAGTGTATAGTGCACAGGCTGAGTGGTTTGAGCATAATTCTTAAGGGCCTTAGGATTTTCAGAATGGTCAGTGAGCATTGGCTTCATCTTCAGGTCACCAGCTGCATTAGCCCCTAACAAGGTGGTCAGTCTGTCCTTTGATTCCAGGCATTGACTTCTCTGTGGCTTTGAATGTCTAAGGTGGTTTAATCTACAATGAAAATCTATTGTTTGGTGTAGCCATCTTCATTAATTAGCCAAGCTAGGTCTTTTGGGTAACTTGATAAAGCTTCTGCATTTTAGCACTTGGTGCTTCACCTTATACTTTTATGTTTTAGAGGTGCCTTCTTTCCCTATACCTGATGACACAATCTTGGCTCATTTCAAACTTTTTTTCTGCAGCTTCCTTAGCTCTGTGTATAGAATTGAAGAGAGTTAAGGGTTTGCTCTAGATTAGGTTTTGCCTTAAGGGATTGTTGTGGCTGATTTGAACTTATACTGACATCACTGAAACATCCTTTATATCAGCAGTAATCAGTATTTTTTTTTTTTTAATTTTTATTTATTTGAGAGAGTGTGTGAGAGAGATCATGAGCAGAGAGTAGAGGGAGAAGCAGGTACCTTGCTGGGCAGAAAGCCTGACCTAGGCTTAATCCAGGACCAGGGGTTTATGACCTGGGCTTAGGATGGGCGCTTAACTGACTGAGTCACCCAGGCGCCCCTGTAATGTTTTGTTTTCTTATTTGTGTAGCCACTAGAGCAGCACTTTCTTTTTTTTTTTTCTTTTTTTTTTTTTTTTAAAGATTTTATTCATTTATTCATGAGAGACAGAGAGACAGAGAGGGGCAGGGACATAGAGGGAGAAGCAGGTTCCATGCAAGGAGCTTGATGTGGGACTCGATCCCAGGACTCTAGCATCACGCCCGGGGCCAAAGGCAGGTGCCAAACTGCTGAGCCACCCAGGGATCCCCTAGAGCAGCACTTTCAAGGACTTTTCCTTTGCATTCACAACTTTTCAGCCTGTCTCAGCTTTTGGCATACTTTCCTCACTAAGTTTAATCATTTCTAGCTTTTGATTTACAGCAAAGGGTATAAATTTACCTTTGACTTTAACACTTAGAGGCCATTGAAGGGTTCTTTATTGGCCTAATTTCAATATTGTTGTGTCTCAGATTAGGGAGACACCCAAGGGGCGGGGACTGTTCAGTGGAGCAGTCAGAACACACATCCCGTTTACTGAATGTGTTTGCAGTCTTATATGGATGTGGTTTGTGTCACTTCCAAACAATTATAGTAGTGACATCGAAGATCACCGATAACAGATCACCATAACATAATGATAATGAAAAAGTTTGAGATACTCTGACAATTGCTAAGATAGTGACACAGAGACGCAAAGTGAGCAAATGCTATTGAAAAAAATGATGCCAATAGATTTGTTTGATGTAGAGTTGCTAAAACCCTTGTTTGTTAAAAACAAACAAAAAAACAACACAGTATCTGTGAAACCCAGTGAAGCACAAAGCACAATAAAGTGAGATATGCCTGTGATGTTACATAATATGCAGTTTATATTGAAATTTCTCCTGTTTTGTAGCAGTGTCTTTATAACTCTGTAATCTATTCAATCAAAGGTCACACATGGATTTTAGTTGTTATGGCTGTAATTTCCTTTTATCTGGAAGTTTCCCCAATGACAAAAATGTCAGTGTTGTGACACTGACATTTTTGAAGAGTCCAGGACAAGTATTTTTCAGAATTGCTTCAGTTTGGATTTTTTTTTTTGTTTCCTCTTAGGCCTCTGAGGGTTTATGCTGTTAAACTCTTAGCTTTGTAGCAGTGAAAATTCTGAGACAATTTATTTTAGACTCTTAGAGTGATTTAGACTCTTAGTCTTAAATCACTAACCTACTTGGGATATATTTATTTATGATAAATACAAAAATTTCCCCTTATTACTAAGCATCTTTTTCTTTTTATAAAGTTTTCCTGTTTATAAAGTTTTCCTGACTGTTACATTGTGAGTTCTTTTGATATTAAAAATGCACGATGTTTCATTATAGCTCTGCCAGACTTAATTATTCCTTTATTGAACAGTAGACATTGTATTATTCATCATTTAGGTTGTTTCCCGTTTTTGCTGTAATAACCTTGTGACAAACGTTATGGCCCATAAATGTTTGGTTGCTTTGTTCCTGGGCATATATATTTTTTTTTAAGTTAAATTTTTTTTTAAAGATTTATTTGTTTATTCATGAGAGACACAGATTGAGAGGAGAGACAGAGACATAGGCAGAGGGAGAAGCAGGCTCCTTGCAGGGAGCCCGATGCGGGACTTGATCCCAGATCCGGGGATCACGACCTGAGCCAAAGGCAGGCGCCCAACCGCTGAGCCACTCAGGTGTCCCTTAAATTTTTAAAATAATCTGTATACATAGTGTGGGGCTTGAATTCAGAACCCTGAGACCAAGAGTTGCAAGCTCCACTGACCGAGTCAGCTACCACCGCCCCCCCCACCCCCCGGTGTGTAGAATTTTATGTGGTAAATGTATTCTGGAATATCCATAAATAAATATTTATTTTTCTTTTATTTAAGTTTTATTTGTTTATGTAATCTCTGTACCAAATGTGAGGCTTGAACTCAAAACCGCAAGACCAAGATTTACATGTCCCTCCAACTGATCCAGCCAAGTAACTCTTAAATGATTCCTTCTTAAACCAATTGAACTGGGTGGGACACTTGGGTGGCTCAGTGGTTGAATGTCTGCCTTACGCTCAGGGCATGATCCTGGGATGCCAGGATTGAGTCCCACATTGGGCTCCCTGCAGGGAGCCTGCTTCTCCCTCCGCCTATGTCTCTGGCTTTCTCTCTGTGTCTCATGAATAAATAAAATCTTTAAAAAAACAAAAAAACAAAACCCAATTGAACTTTGATAACCCAGACTTTATTAGAAGATCAAAGATTGTTGAAGGTAAGATAAATTGTAGAGTAACTTTGAAGAAAATCTCTTGACCTGTGTTAAATGATTTGTAACTTACGTCCATTAATGTGGCTCAAATTCTTGCTGTATGTAGCATTACTTTATTTGCTAACTATTTGTTGCTTTTATTTTTGTTCTTTTTGAGAGAAAAAGAATGGTTTGCTTCCTATACTGGTTCTCTTTAGAGTCTTTAAGTTTACAATTCTCTGCTTTCTTTTGACTCATGAGAGACATATTTGTGGCTTTGATAATGACTTTTAGAGTTGACAGCTAGATATTTAAATAAATTTTTTATTGGTAATCAAAGACAAACTTTTTTTTTAAATGAATTGGCAAAGATTTAAAAGTACCCAGTGAGTGAAAGTGAAGTTACAAGAGTATTTTATAACTCTGGTGCTGATGGAAATTGGTTACTGTTTTGGGGCGGGGGGGCGGGGTTTGGTTTTAAGATTCTTTTACTGTTAGAGGTATATTTTAAGTATTTTGATTCAAAGGATTGGTATATCACTTTGTATCTGGTTTATCACTTTATTTCTAATAACAAAATAGTGACCAAATCTGAATTCTTAATAAAGAATTAAGTAGATCATATTTATAGTGGATTAGTATGTACTTTGTGAAGAATCCTTCATGACACTAGGAAATGCAGTATTCATGAAAAAGATTTATTATTTTTTAAGTAATCTCAATAGGGCTTTACACTTAGGACTCCGAGATCAAGAGTCACATGCTCTAATGAGTAAGCCAGCCAGGTGCCCTGAAAAGAATTTTTTAATGGTAGTGTATACCACAGAGACAGTGGACTAATAGTTGCCAGAGGTTCAGGGAGATTAGGAATTGATAGCTAATGAATTTGGGGTTTCTTTTTGGGGTGATGAAAATGTTCTGGCATTAGATCATGGTGATGGTTTACATACTAAAACCCACTGAACTCTGTACTTTAAAATGGTGATTTTTATGATATGTGAATTATATCAATAAAAGTACTAAACTAAACAAATTGCCAACTCCCCATCTTTTTATGGCGGAGCATATGGCTATGCATCTATGCTAACAACTGCTCAAAAACTTGTAAATAAATTTAGCATATAAATGTGCATATTTTCTATACATCTATGGAGCAAGTAAGAAAAGGGACACAAGTCTAGGTATATGCTGTGATCCAAATTTGTGTTTATAAACTGATCAGAAATAAAAGACTGGAAGTAAAAAATGTGTATCAGCCTAAGTTCTATTTGACAAGTGTGCTTACAGGTATATCCTGAAAGTCTCCTAGGTATGATGGTTCACTAGAAGGACACAGACCTAGCATATAGTTGTACAACTAAGATTTACTACAGCAAAAGAATACAGCACAAAATCAGTAAGGAAGAAATGCACATGAGGTGAATTCTGGAGTAATATAATTATCTGTTAGGGTTGTGGGATAGCTGTTTCAGGCATATTGTGTTAATTCTTTTTTGGCACACAAGTGATTGTTCCATTAATAATTCTTTTTATATCTTTCCTATTTTATACACTTCATTTCCATCATTTTATTTGCTTCATCACATCTTTCCATTAAATGGAGTTTTTTAGATTCAGAAGAAATGCTTCTTTAATTAAAAAATTATGATATTGCTTTTGCTTATATAACTTGGAAACACAGGAGTTATCTGGGCATACCTGCTGATGGTGCAAGTATAAATTGCTCCGCACCTATACTGTCAGTGTCAATTGGGTCCGGTTTTATTATTTTTTATTATTTTTTATTTTTTAAAAAATTTTATTTATTTATTCATAGAGATGCAGAGAGAGGGAGAGAGAGAGGCAGAGACACAGGCAGAGGGAGAAGCAGGCTCCACGCAGAGAGCCTGACGTGGGACTTGATCCAGGGTCTCCAGGATCACGCCCTGGGCTGCAGGCGGTATTAAACCGCTGCGCCACCGGGGCTGCCCTGGGTCCGGTTTTAGTTTTATACCTTCTTTTCTAAGCAGTCATAATTATTTGTAAAGATTGATATTTTATTATTTCTTAGAGGTCTCAAAGCAACAAAAAGATTATTAAAATTTTTTTTCTTAAAATTTGCCATATAGGTCCATTGGGTCATTTTATTTTATTTTATTTATTTATTTTTAATTTTTTATTTATTTATGATAGTCACAGAGAGAGAGAGAGGCAGAGACACAGGCAGAGGGAGAAGCAGGCTCCATGCACTGGGAGCCCGATGTGGGATTCGATCCCGGGTCTCCAGGATCGCGCCCTGGGCCAAAGGCAGGCGCCAAACCGCTGCGCCACCCAGGGATCCCGGGTCATTTTATAATCTAAGATAATATTAGGTCCTAGTGATTTTATTTCCCCCCTATCATAAAATATCTTATTTCATCATCCTCGGAATTATTTTATCATTATTATTAAGTTCTCTATTAAAGACTAAAATTGAAAAAACCCTGCAAAGCGATATATATGTCAAAAGGATTATTTACTGGTGTAACAAATTGTCATCATTATATAATTCTTCATTTTCTAATTGCATACATGAAATGTTGCATCATCTTTTAAGGCATCATGTTTTTACTATTGTGTAACACCTTTTTCTCACATTCTGCTTCTAAAGAGATATTTGATTAAGTGAGGAAAGGTCAGTCACAAATTCGTTAATCATTATGTACCATTTAAAAAACATGGAAACCTTAAATGTCCACCAGTAAGAATGGTTAAAAAATTATGGTGCATGCTGGGACACCTGGGTGGCTCAGTGATTGAGTGTGTCTGCCTTTGGCTCAAGGCATGATCCCGGGTCCAGGGTTTGAGTCTCACATCAGGCTCCCTGTGAGGAGCCTGATTGTCTGTCTCTGCCCCTTTCTCTCCGTGTGTCTCATAGATAAATAAAATCTTAAAAAAAAAAAATTTATTGTGCATGCATACATCTGAAATGGTGCCATTTTGTATTGAGTGATACAGGATGTCTGAAGAAAGCATGGCTAGGTGATTCATTCTGTGTAAAATTATGTATATCTACCAGAAAGGAAAATCTGAGATGTTTATGAAACCTGATCAGAGGTCCTTTCCAAATGATACGATTTGACTGACTTAATAAAACTTACTATGGATAAGTATCAATATTACAACCAAACTAATGATTGATTAATTTGGGGGCAAAGTGAGGAGAAGAAAAGCTCTACAGACAACAACTCCAGATTTAACATTAATGGTTGACCACTTTGATTTGCTTCCTTTTAGTCTTTTTTTCTATGAAATATTTTCTTAAATTTATAAAAGGAATAAATTAAATAACTGTACCTATAAAGAGAATTTAAGTTGGGTTTTAACAACTTAACTTACCTGGGTAGCTAAGTTGCTTAAGTGTCCAACTCTTGATTATAGTTCAGGTCACGATCTCATGGGTCATGCAGTTGAGGTCCTCCCTGCCCCAACACATTGGGCTCCAGCTTCAAACTCAGTGGGGAGCCTGGGTGAGATCCTCTCTCTCTCCTCCCTTTGCCTGTCTCCCCACTCTCACATGCTTGCGCTCTCTTTCTCAGACAAATAAGTCTTTTAAAAAAACAACTTTTTTTTTAAACACCAAAAAATCAAAGTGAACTAAACAACAAGATGTGTGTGTGATAATAGATAAGGGGAATTTTTACAGGGGGTGGTACATACAGTGAAACCATAAATGTTCACCTTTTAGCATATAACCCAAGAAACAAAAAGAGAGTCCCTTGAAGACTACTCTTGAACATTATTTATGGTCTTTTGTTTTATGGAATGTGATGAATGTGGTTATCATTGATCTTTGCTCACTTATTCATGTATCTTTTTAGAAATGGTATTCCAGGAACAAGGTATAAATTTATAACATTTGTTTGTTATCAGTTAGGTTTTGTCTAAGGGCTGTATTCACCCCTGTGTATAAGTATGTCTGATGCTTACATATTCATATGTTGAAAACTTATAATTAGAGACTCAACATTATTTGAGAGTAGAGATGTCCTTATATTCTCTAATTTTGTTCAGTATTTCCTTGACTTTATAAAATTAATCTTGTCCTAAGTAATTCTGTCATGTTCTGAGTATGAATGATCTGCTTAGTATGTTTTCCTTCTTGAGTCTCCGTTTCTGATTTTTCTCTTGGATGGTCGTGGCCTTTTGGTATTGAAGAGGGGAGGTGCGAGTTTCTGTCTTTGTTGGCCTCTGCTCAGGTGTAGTTCTTACCTGGTCTTTATTATTCTCTATATCCTGCAATGGCTTCCAAGTGGGTAAGTGATCAATATAGTGCATCTTCCTCCACTTGTTCTTGGGCCTCTTTGGGTCCTCTTAAAAGTACCCCATCCTCCCATGGGCTTAGGAACTCTCAGCTGCTTTCTTATACTTCATTGAGGTGCATATGATCTTTGAGGCTATATTTACTCATTCTTTTTCTTTTTTTTTTTTTAAGATTTTATTTATTTATTCATGAGAGACACAGAGAGGCAGAGAGACAGGCAGAGGGAGAAGCAGGCTCCATGCAGGGGTCCCGACGTGGGACTCAATCCCGGGTCTCCAGGATCACACCCTGGGCTGAAGGCAGCCCTAAACCACTGAGCCAACCAAGCTGCCCCTATTTACTCATTCTTTTTCACACTTCTGTATTTAGATGTTGGATGGGAGTTATCACCCTTGAAATAGAATCCTCTAAGACTCTTTTCTTTTGAGTTTCTACTCAGTTTATCAGAGGTTTCTATAATTCCATTGTGTCTATCACCCCAAGGTATTCCACACCTTCTATTTCTTTTTCTCTAAGATGGCTTTACTGGTCCAAGAATCTTTTTTTTTTTTTTTTCATGATTTTATTTATTCATGAGAGACAGAGAGAAAGGCAGAGACAGGCAGAGGGAAAAGCAGGGTCCCTGCGGGGAGCTTGATGCAGGATTCAATCTCAGGACCCTGGGATCACAACGTGAGCCAAAGGCAGAAGCTCAACCACTGAGCCACCCCGGTGCCCAAGAATAATTTTGTTTTAAATAAAGATTTTATTTTTAAGTAATCTTTGTACCTAGCAGGGGCTCAAACTCACAACCCTGAGATCAAAAGTTGCCTTCTCCACCAACTGAGCCAGCCAGGTGCCTTTTAGGAATAATTTTTAATAATCATTTTTCATGATTTTCTTTCTCTTTTTTTAAAAAGTTATTTATGAGAGCAAGAGAGGTTGGGCGAGTAGGAGGGGAGGAGTAGAGAGGAGCAGCAGACTCCATGCTGAATGTGGAGCCCATCATGGTCCTTGATTCCGTGACCCTGAGATCCTGACCTTAGCTGAAATCAAGAGTCAGGTGCTTAACCAACTGAGCCCCCCAGATGCCCTAGTAATCATATTTAATAATAGTTTAAGATTTAAAGTTTCTGTTGATCTCAGGATCTTCATTTATTTGTATAGGGAAACTTTTAGAATCCAGAAAGCCCCTTCACTTCTTAGCTCTTGTGTTATTGCTGCAGTAGATTTACTATGATTTGAATGCTGAGAGACTGATAGCAAGGAAAAAAATTTTTAACTTAGGCACAGATCTTTTATTTTTGGTTAGGCTTACATAATTTGAAAAAGTTAACATAGTTAACAAAACACAACTACGATAGGAGGTGCTCTGGTAGAAGGCACGGATCATAAGAAAGCTGGATAATGAATCTTCATGTACAGATGCCAGTTTGATCTTGCCAAATGAATGTGCTATCTTCTGAGTGTGACAGTTGGCATGCAGGAGAAGGAGGAACCAAAGCCTCTTCTCCACTAGATTAGGCAGCCAGGCCTTTCAGGAGTATTATTACAGAGGACATGAAGGTGACTGCTATGATAGCAATGACGACATTCATAGCTATGACTGTGATGTTTATCGCAAAGTTTGACAAAATCTGTAAATTCTTTTTTTTATTATTTTTTTAGATTTTATTTATCCATCCATGAGAGACACAGAGAGAGAGAGAGAGGTAGAGACACAGGCAGAGGGAGAAGCAGGCTCCATTCAGGGAGCCCGATGTGGGACTTGATCCAGAGACCCCAGGATCATGCCCTGAGCCAAAGGCAGACTCTCAGCCGCTGAGCCACCCAGGCATCCCAAGATCTGTAAATTCTTAGTGTGCTTCTTTCTCATCCAGCTGATCATCCCTGATCCATTCCTTGGACAGGGCACAAAATGCGCTTTCACAAAAGTGAATCCAGTGCATTCATCACTGAAAACACACCAGTCATGATATTTGCTTATTTCGAAAAATGGTAAAAATACTATTGCATCATTTTGGAAATGAGTCCAGTCTAAGCTACAAGAAAATATATGGTTAAAAAACACACACGACTACTTTTGGTGGTGTAGCTTTAAAATCATGTGCTTGGCTATAAAAGCCCTATAAGCAAAGTTAGTGAATAATAGGAAATTTTAGTATCCTCATATTATCTGATATTTATTTCATTTCCCTATTTTGTCTTCCTCAGCTTTCCCATCCTTTTGTTTTACTTAGGAAAGTAGTAAAGAAGGAGGATTTGCAAGTCATAATCTTTCATCACCCACTCTTAATTTCCCCTGCTCAACCTCCACTTTGAACATGTTTGTGTCTCCTAGTTCCTCTCCTTTTGCTTGGCTGCTTGGCTGATGTGTTTTAGATACCATTTTAGGTTTTAGAAAGGCTTTTCTTAACAAGACTGTTTAGGCACAGGAAAGTTGGGAGGTGGGAATTTGAGGTGGTGGGATATCGGGATGATGATTCCATATATATAAAACGTGAATTAGGTACTAATTCTTTTCCTTCATAATTCGTAAAAGTTAACTAGAGTGGTTATGCAGATTCAGAGTTGTTGATTTGCTCCTCTGCCGTCTTGAATGGAGGATGCTCTAAAAAGCATCTTTGATTGACATTGATGTTCATTTGTATCTGGTGCAGCAAATGTTTATTGACTGATTTTAAGAGTATATATAGTAACTTCTAAGACATTATTTTCAAGAGAGAAATTTCCCACATATATATCTTGGAATTATTATAAAGAATTTCTAGTGTGATGTTAGCTGCAGGTACTGTATTAACTCTTATGCTTTTATCAACCCAGGACACCTCGTCCAGTCATTGTGGAGCCTATGGAGCAGTTTGATGATGAAGATGGCTTGCCAGAGAAGCTAATGCAGAAAACTCAACAATATCATAAGTAAGACTTATTAATAAAGATATTTTATTTTTATTTTTATTTTTTTTTAATAAAGATATTTTAGGTATGTGCTATCAAGGATACATATTATCCTGGTTGGTCTACATCGAATACTATTCTTTTGTATATGGGTAGAACATTAACTTGGGCAGTGGGAGGTAGGTGGATGGAGACTATCAGTAATTATGTTAGAAACAGTATAATCTAGATATCATGAAAATATTTTAGTATGTTTTAGGTGTACTATAAGTTAAAAGGAGACTTGGCAGGGGTAAAGCAGGGGAGATCCTAGTTATTTAGGGTAAGGACAGGAAGTACTCTTCTTGGTGGTAGAAAAGAAAAGTAGCCTTTTTTTAAAAAAAGATTTTATTTATTTATTTGAAAGAGTGAGTGAGAGAGAGCATGAACCAGGGGGAGTGAGTGGAGGAGAAGTAGATTCCCTGATGAGCAGGGAGCCCAAAGTGGGGCTCAATCCCAGGACCCTGGGATCATGGCAAGACCTTGGGCAAAGGCAGACGCTTAACTTGCCAAGCCATCCAGGTGCCCTGAAAAATAGTCTATTTTCAAAATGTATATTCTTCTTTTACCAGTTGCTTTTTGCTCACTATACTGGAAATGTTTTTACATGAATTGGCTGCATGAATATATTGTGTTGTTTTTAATCAGGTACTTGTTCATTATAATAAATAAAACTAATATATTTACATGCATGAATTCAACAGATACTGGAGTGCTTTTGTGTTAGGCAGTGTTCCAGGTGCTCTCAGTGAAACTTGGAACTGTTTTTGCCTTCCTGGTGCTTATATTTCTGGTGGTGGAAGTACACAAGAAATAAGAAACCAAAAATTAAAACATCTATTAAATTGTGAAAATTATTATTTTAAAAAAACCAACTAATAAAAGGTGTAAAGGCTTAGATCAAAATGTATGCATATATAAAATTGATTAATACTGACAAATTGTTTTCCAGAAATATTACAAAATTTACACTCCTTGGTGTATGTATAAAGGTATTTTTGTTTATTGTGACAAAAAGATGGCGATGTTCAAAATGGTATTTTATGCATGTTATTTTATTTTATTTTTAATTAATTTTTATTGGTGTTCAATTTACTAACATACAGAATAACCCCCAGTGCCCGTCACCCATTCACTCCCACCCCCCGCCCTCCTCCCCTTCTACCACCCCTAGTTCGTTTCCCAGAGTTAGCAGTCTTTACGTTCTGTCTCCCTTTCTGATATTTCCCACACATTTCTTCCCCCTTCCCTTATATTCCCTTTCACTATTATTTATATTCCCCAAATGAATGAGAACATATAATGTTTGTCCTTCTCCGACTGGCTTACTTCACTCAGCATAATACCCTCCAGTATGCATGTTATTTTAATTAGCATTCTTTGATTTTAGGTCAGTTGAATGTTTTTTCTGTGTAGTTAATTTAAATGAGAAATATGAGTGCTTGTTCTATGCCTGGTGTAGGAGATGAACTAGTGAACAAAATAGGCCAGAAATTCGTGCTATGTAGGAGTGGTAAGGAGGTTAAACAATAAAATTAAGGGAATCCCTGGGTGGCTCAGCGGTTTAGCGCCTGCCTTTGGCTCAGGGCGCAATCCTGGAGTCCCGGGATCGAGTCCCATGTCGGGCTCCTTGGCATGGAGCCTGCTTCTCCCTCTGCCTGTGTCTCTGCCTCTCTCTCTCTCTCTCTCTCTCTGTGACTATCATAAATAAATAAATCTTTAAAAAAAACCAATAAAATTAGTAAAATAAATATAGCAGAAAGATACAGGAAAGTGAATGCTTTGGAACAGAGTAGTGTGGTTCTTTTTTTTTTTTTTTTTTTAGTGTGGTTCTTTGTACAGGTGGTTGGAGAAGCCCTACTGAGAAGGTAAGATTTAATTATAGCTTGAAGGAGAGGGGAGGAAGCTAGCTGTCTAGCTGTATAGGATCAGAATTAGGATGGAGTAGAGAAAATAGTGATCTCAGTAGAGGAAACAGTAACTATAAAGGCCTTGAGAGAAGACTCTGGCAAGTTCTAGGAACAGTAGAGAGGCCAGTTTAGCTGGAGCATGGTGAGTAAGGAGAGGAAACAGGGATGAAGTAGATAAGGGATGTTGGGAGGAGAGGAGATTGTTGTGCCTTGCTGGTTATTAAGCTGATATCTTGGTTTTTGTATTTTATGAGAAAGGAAGGAGCAGAGTAGTGATTTATTTATTTTTATTTTTTAAAGATTTTATTTATTTATTCATGAGAGAGACAGAGAGAGGTAGAGACACAGGCTCCATGCAGGGAGCCCGATGCGGGACTCGATCCCGGGTCTCCAGGATCACGCCCTGGGCTGAAGGCGGCATTAAACCGCTGAGCCCACCCAGGCTGCCCCAGAGTAGTGATTTAATCCTAAATTTAACAATAGCTTTTTTTGGCTATTTTAAGAATAGATTTATAAAGAACCAAGAGTAGAATTGGAGAAGATAGTAAGTTTGGAGCCTGTTGAAGTGGAGATTGCAGTGTTGATGATGAGAAGTGGTCAGGTTCAGGATATAGTTTGAAAATAGACTTTGGATTTTGTTGATGGATATGGGAGAGAGTTGAAAGCATGATTACATGGTTGTAGGCCAAAGTAACTGGAAATTTGGAAATTGCTAATGATCAGTCTGGAGAATCCTGTAGGAGGAGCAGTTTTGGGGGAGGAAGTTCAGGAACTTTGGGCATGTTACGTTTGAGACAGTTTTCAACATCCAAGTGAAGATGTCAAGTAAGTAGTTGGATTCACATCTGGAATTTAGATGAGTTCTCTGGGCTATAGTTACCACATGTGATAGAGAACTATGTCAAAGGAGTGAGTCCCGGAATACTCTAGTATATAGACGATGAAAAACATTAAAGGAAGAGGGTTGGTGATATCATCACTTGTAATTCAGAACCATTTTAATTTCTCATACAATGCTATTTTTCAAAGACTTACTATGACTTCCTAGTCACTTGACATTTTTTTGTGGTTATAGTTTACCATTACAAATTTGAACTACAGCATACTTTTGGATTTAAGAATTAGAGAATAGGGATCCCTGGGTGGCGCAGCAGTTTAGCGCCTGCCTTTGGCCCAGGGCGCGATCCTGGAAACCCGGGATCGAGTCCCACGTCAAGCTCCCGGTGCATGGAGCCTGCTTCTCCCTCTGCCTATCATAAATAAATAAAAATTAAAAAAAAAAAAAAAAAGAATTAGAGAATAGAGTTTTAAGGGTGTTACAGAAAGTGGAATTTATATGCATATAAGAGTGTTTGTTTATATACTGATTTAATTACCCAGAAAACCTTACTAGATCTGGTTATATTTCTAGTTTTGCTGCTAAAAGGTTATGTTCAGAAGAGAATGTTCATTCACAAAGCATAGGAGCTATGATTCAAATTTATTCTAACTCCTTAAATCCATATTGTTTTTAGTGTTTCCCTTGGAGAAAAAGGAAGATTTAAAAAATATTTATGATTATAGTCCCAAGTCTGATTGAGGAATTACTAAGAAATATTCTTCCAGAAAAATTAGTAGGTGGTTGATTCCCCTCATTCCTTTGCCTTTTCCAGTCAATGTTTTTTTTTTTTTAAAGATTTTATTTATTTATTCATGAGAGACACACAGAGAGAGGCAGAGACACACACAGAGAGGCAGAGACACAGGCAGAGGGAGAAGCAGGCTCCATGCAGGGAGCCCGACATGGGACTTGATCCCGGGACTCCAGGATCACACCCTGGGCTGAAGGCAGGTGCCAAACCACTGAGCCACCCAGGGATCCCCCTCCAGTCAATGTTTTAAAAAGAAAAAGTCCAAATCTATTTTTTAGGTATAGAATTCCAGATCATGATTAACTTTGATTTTCCTAATATACCTCTGAATATTTTTGTAGCTCTTTCTTGTTACTACATCTTTTCTTCTGTGACAACCTCTCCCTGGCTCTCCCACATTTGTCTCACCTACCCATCTTTCCCTCTCCACCCTAAAATAAAAGTTAAAATTTAGGATTGCAAGGCATCTGTACTTACATTGGTGGGATAGGGATTCTATTTTTACCAGTATTTTATTTTTTTTTTAAGATTTTATTTATTTATTCATGTGAGATAGAGAGGCAGAGACACAGGCAGATGGAGAAGCAGGCTCCATGCAGGGAGCCTGACGTGGGACTCAATCCTGGGTCTCCAGGATCATGCCCTGGGCCTAAGGCAGCACTAAACCGCTGAGCCACTCAGGCTGCCCTTACCAGTATTTTATTTTATTTTTTTAAGACTTTATTTATTTATTCATGAAAGACACAGAGAGGGAGAGGCAGAGACACAGGCAGAGGGAGAAGCAGGCTCCATGCAGGGAGTCCGATGCGGGACTTGATCCTGGGCCGAAGGCAGGCACTAAACCGCTGAGCCACCGAGGGATCCCCATTTACCAGTATTTTTAAATAGAAGTTGTGATAGGCAAGAATAATTGAAAAAATTCTTTGCATTTCAAGTACATCCATAGGTCATTATCTTTTAAAAAATTTTTTGGTTGTTTGCTGATCATTCAAGAAATAAATGTTAAATGTATATAGTTTTTGCTAGATGTTGTGCTAGGTACTTGAGTTACAGCAATTAATAGATATATTTGTAAGTGAGGCCTTTGCTTTTTGGCATAGCCAATTTGCCTAGCACGTAATACTCAATGTGCTATCTGCTTTTAGTACTATCCCTGAAAGTCACTACTTTTATTTTTATTATTTATTTTTATTTATTTATTCATAAGAGACACACACAGAGGGAGGCAGAGACACAGGCAGAGGGAGAAGCAGGCTCCCTGTAGGGAGTCCGACCTGGGACTTGATCCCAGGTCTTCAAGACCACACCCTGGGGCAAAGGCGGTGCTAAACCCCTGAGCCACCCAGGCTGCCCAAAAGTTACTCTTTTTTTTTTTTTTTTTAATTTTTATTTATTTATGATAATCAGAGAGAGAGAGAGAGAGAGAGAGAGAGAGGCAGAGGGAGAAGCAGGCTCCATGCACCGGGAGCCTGACGTGGGATTCGATCCTGGGTCTCCAGGATCGCGCCCTGGGCTAAAGGCAGGCGCCAAACCGCTGCGCCACCCAGGGATCCCCAGGTTACTCCTTTTAGAAGAAAAGTTTGATTCTAGATGGTTAATTTAGGGCGTATTTGATTCATGTGTTGCAGATTGCCTTACATAAAATTGAGTGAAAATCAGAAAGGCCTCATTGAAGGTGATAATTAGGGGAGTGCACCTTGTAATAATCAGATTGCTTACATTGGAGTTTTGGTTCTGTTCTTACTAGTTGGGTGGGCATCCTCGGGCTGTCTCTTAACTCAGGGCTATTAAAACATGCATTACAATATTGCCGTGAGGTAAACATGTAGAGTACTTGCCTGACACAGTGCCATGAGCATTGCAACTGCTTAGTAAATGGTTGTTCTTGTAATTCTTATTTATTGTTTTGCCTTTTAAACCTATATTTCTGTGTTTTTAAATGTGAACTTAGGGAAAGAGAACAGCCGCCACGTTTTGCTCAGCCTGGGACATTTGAATTTGAATATGCATCCCGATGGAAGGCTCTTGATGAAATGGAAAAGCAGCAGCGTGAGCAGGTTGATAGAAACATCAGAGAAGCCAAAGAGAAACTAGAAGCAGAAATGGAAGCAGCCAGGCACGAACACCAATTAATGCTAATGAGGCAAGGTAAAAAAAAATTTTTTTTTTTTAAGATTTTATTTTATTTATTTGAGAGAGAGCGAACATGAGTAGGGGGAAGAGGCAGACTCCCCACTGAGAAGAGAACCTCTCACAAGGCTCCATGCTAGAACCCTGGGATCATGACCATGAGCCAAAGTCAGCCGCTTAACTGACTGAGCCACCCAGGTGCCCCCAAAATGGGCTTTCAAATAGATATGGTATGGTTTTTTTCCTCTGTTTTTAATTTTTAAAAATTTTTTTTATTTTTTAATTCATGAGAGACACAAGAGAGAAGCAGAGACATAGGCAGAGGGAGAAGCAAGCTCCTTGTAGGGAGCCCAATGCGGGACTCCATCCCTGGACCCAGGATCATGCCCTGAGCCAAAGGCAGATGCTCAGTCGCTGAGCCACCCAGGCATCCCTGATTTTTTTTTCTTAAAGCTAAGTTTATATTTCCCAGTGTTACCTATTAACTATTTAAGTTGCCAGTTAGGAGTTTAGAGATAGTTGGGACTCTCACTTTATTAGAAAAAAAATCTCCCTTTTCCAAGAACTTCCTTTAATAAACCAACAATCTCAGAATCCCTTATTAAAATAAGTTTTTGGGTCCCTGGGTGGCTCATTTGGTTAAGCATCTGACTCTTGATCTCAACTCAGGTCTTGATCTTAGGGTTATGAATTCAAGCCCTGCGTTTAAAAAGAAAAAACGATTTACCTATATAAGTTGTATTGTTTAGAGGTTATTAAAGGATTTTTAAATTTTGCTTGTAAAGATAAACGATTTGCTGGCAAAAAGAGAAGCACAGTGGGTAATTTTTGGTATGTAGATTTGGGATAAAGTCACCTAATCAAGATTTTGTTTTGGTGTATACCTGACACTAATATTGCACTGGAATTAAAAACTTAAAAGATTTTGATTGATGGAAAGAAGAATTAAGACAAATGCTGGTTGTATAAGATTATACTGTCTGTCCAAAGATTACATATGGATATTCTTCGGCAGGAATGAAAAAGATTTCATGTATGCTGACGGATATGGGGATTCAGGAGGATTGAATTTGTTGTAGTTGGCAAGAATATTTTAAACATTTGAGATAGCACTAACTGAACTTTTCAGAGCAGTCCTAATGGGTGATCGTTTATTCTCATATTCATTGGTCAAACACCTAACCTGATAAGCTACTTAAATATATGTAGAAGCTTGCTTTTCCTCTTATCCTCTTGTTGTGTTTCTTTTTATGCCTTTATTATCTATTTGCTTCTTTTGTGTTCTGTAATTCTCGAAATAATTTCTTCTGGTTATTCCTGCCACTCATTTTTTCAACTATCCATAATAGTTTGTATTTCTTAAAATAAACATTTGATTACTCTCTATTTTGCTGTTTTTTATTTTATTTAATTTTTTTAACATTTCAGTAAACATTTACCTACATTGTCTTGGCTACCCCCAGAGATCAAGGCACCGGGATGCTTACCTAAGTTTCTGCAGTAGTCTTCTTATTGGACTGTCATTTAATCTTGGTTCTTCCAATCTGTTCTTCATACGAGAGCCAGTATTTCTTTAAAAGGTGAAAATATGATCATCGTTCATTTTTAAATCCTTTTGATAGATTCTTAATTCCTAGAAGCCCAGGATTGTTTATTTGGTTTTTCTGTTCAGTAAACATTTATTGAACATTTATGATCAAGTCATTAAATAACTGTCCCTGAAACTAAATAAGTTAAACAAAATCCAGTGCAACAACTAAAGAAACTAGTCAGACATTTCTGGTTTCATTTGGACAGTAAACTTACCTGTTCTGCAAGTTCACTCTTCTAAGAAAATTGAGCTCATTTATATTACATAATATGTTTCAAGATAAACTAAGTCTCTTATCTAGCAGAAAATTTTAAATTGCTTTATAAAAAGATAAGGTTACAGAATCATTGCTTAGAGATGGAAGAGAGATCTTTAGTCTGGTGGTTTTGTGGTTCTAAAATTTGTTAACACATCAGAGTCGACTGGGAAATTTTTTAAGTTTTCGTTTCGTAGGCTTCATGATTACTCTCATACTTCTGTCCAATATATGCATTGTTTTCTGCTTATAGCCTTCTGGGCACTTTGCCACTGTCTACAGTCATGCCATGGTTAGGACATAACATTGATTAAATATGGAAGCATTTGTACTACAAGATACTTGTTGATGATGACAGACAGTATTGTAACAGTCATTACATAACGTATTTTTTAAGGTCAGTTGGTAGAAGACACTGAGGTATTTGAGGATATAGTGATGACAAAGAGCAATATTTCTTCAGGTCTCATAAAGCTCTTCTGAGCTCTTAGAAGATTTGTCTCATCCCTAAGACTTGACTTTTGAAGCAGAATAATTTTGTAAAGTTATGTCTCCTGAGTTTTTATCTTTTCATTGCTTTTTGTGTGTTTATTTATAACCCTTGTTGACATATTTCGGTTTGTAATAGAAAAGCACATCACTTAGTGTATCCTCCTTCTGGGTTTACTTGTGCTAAAGTACATCTTGTATTTATTTCAGCAAAAGACTACAGGTGATCAATTTTTTTCAGTGTTCAAAAATTTTTTTTAATTTACAATTTTCTTTCTTTTGTTCTACAATTTTATAGTTCATACACCATTTTTAAGGGATTATTCAGATGGCAGGAGGGACTTTAGGTAATCTTTGTTCTGTGGCTGTGCAGAAACAGAAACAGGACTCTTCAGGTGACCTATGGAAATAGAAAACTCAAATAGTACAGAGAAAGTGTACTCCTATCTTCTTCTACCTTCTGCTTTCTTGTAGGAATCACAGTCTCTTCTGTATTTTAAGTTTCTTTCTTTTTTTTTTTTTTAATATTTTATTTATTTATTCATGAGAGACAGAGAGAGAGAGAGTCAGACACAGGCAGAGGGAGAAGCAGGCTTCATGCAGGGAGCTCGATGTGGGACTTGATCCTGGGACTCCAGGATCACGCCCTGAGCCAAAGGCAGGCACCAAACCACTGAGCCATGCAGGGATCCCCGTATTTTAAGTTTCTTTTGTATATCCCTTAATGAAAAGTAAACTCGAATATGTCATTAAGTATGTATGTGTATTTATAACCAAGAAATTTCCTATTTATCTTTTTTCTACCTTGCTATTTTACTTTCTACAGTAGATACTTACAGAACTGCCTCATATTTTAAATGGTTGCATGATATTTTGTTCAATGGATATAATAATTACTTTAGCTCTTCTTCTGTTGACTGATACCTACCTAGGTCTCTTCCCAGTTTGTTAGTAAAAGCAATGCTTCAATGAATATTTATGTATATACCTTAGCAAGGTTTTGTAAATTTTAATTCTTTTTGATACACCAGTATGTTTTAATACTTGTACTTTGGTACTTTACTGATGTTTATTTAATCCTTTCTAGATCCAAATCCCATTATACTGTTACAGGTTACTTTTTTCCTTCTTCCTTTGTTTTTGGTCCTTTTGTAGGAGACAATTCCTGAATTTTCTACATGGTTATTATTGTAGGAGTGTAGGAGACAATTCCTGAAATTTCTACATGGTTATTTTTGTATTATCTTTGTTCCTTTAGTTATAAGCTTTCAGTAGATGAAATTAACTCTGCTAGGTATATTGTTATTACTGTCTTCTCTTTTCACCACTGGAATTTTACATTTATATCATCAGTGTTTATATATATGCCTTTGTACTGATAAATCAAGTAGTGGAAGTAAATTGGTTTTAAATATCTTTTGATCCTGATTACTGAAGGAAAAAACAACAAGGAAATAAGCATAATTTATTCCTCCTTTGTTCTCTTTTCCTCTCAACTTTATTTTGCATCTGATTTGTCTAGATTAATGACATTAACTTAAATAAAACCTTTAAAAAAATAATTATTTATTCATGAGAGACACAGAGAGATAGAGAGGCACAGACGCAGGCAGAGGGAGAAGCAGGCTCCATGCAGGGAGCCTGACTGGGACTTGATCCAGGGTCTCCAGGATCACGCCCTGGGCTGCAGGCGGCCCTAAACCGCTGCGCCACCGGGGCTGCCCAACTTAATTATTTTTTTAGTATAAAAGCTAATTTTCTCTGGCGTTGTAGAACATTCAAGTTTTACTCTCTTAATTCTTAATTACACAATACAGTGTCACCAACTATAGTCACTACATTATACGTTAAATCCTCAGGCTTTATTATAGGTGAAAGCTTTTCCTCTTTACCAACCTTTCCCTTTTTACTCCACTTCCCTGCCCCTGACAACACTTTTCTACTCCTTTGTTTCTATTAGTGTGATTTTTTTTTTTTTTTTTTTAAGATTTCACGTTTAAGTTCTATGCAGTATTTGTCTTTCTTTGGCATATTTTAATGAGCTTTAATGCCTCAGAGTCCATCCGTGTTCTTGGAAATGTAGAGTTTCATTTTATTGTGGCTGAATAATCTATTGTGTGTCTGTGTATATGAGTTGAGTGTATATATGTTTGTGTATACCACATTGTGTGGTGTATGGATACATACATACACAGATACCACATCTTTATCCATTCATTTGTTGATGAACACTTAGGTTGTTTCCAAATGTTCACTGTTGTGGATAATGCTGGAGTGAACATGGAAGTGCACATATCTCTCTGATACCATGTTTTCATTTCAGCTTAATGTTCTTTAATGATCTTCATGTGTTTAAATTTTAACCCAATTTTAAGTAGCATCATTTGATTGTTGTTTATCCTCTCATGATGATTTAAGGAAGCGTTCACAGAAAAAACATTCCTTGAGTTGTTGCATCTTCTAAAATATTATCTTGATCCCTATATTTTAAACTGGTGCTTGAAACTCATAGATCTTTTTCTCCTTTCCTTAAGTACTTGATAGCATGTTTCATTGTCTTCTAGCATTGAATGTTTGTGTGGGGAAGTCTGAGGTAAGCCTGAATTTTTCTTGTCTCAGAAATGACTTGAACTTGATTCTTCTTAAGCAAAGTCCAGTAACTTACCCAGGTTGTGTTTTTTCTCCCCAATATTTTGTTAAGAGAAGTTTTTTTTCTTCTTTTTTTCTTTTTAAGTAGGCCCCACACCCACCATGGAGCCCAACACAGAGCCTAATCTCACAACCCTAAGATCAAGACTTGAACTGAGATCAGGAGTCAGATGCTTAACTGACCGAGCCACCCAGGCAGCTCTTGTTAAGAGAAATTTTGAAAATAATGTTGAAGGAATTTTAAGGTGTTCACTACTTATATTCTGTTACTAACATTTTACTGTACTTTATTACATCTTTCCATCTGTTCATTCTTGTATTTAAGATACATCTTGTTATACCAGTATAGTGTTTCTGCTTTTCTTTGGGACTAAATATGCCCTTTCAATCTGTAGATTCAGTGCTGCTATTTCTGGAAAATACACTGTTAGAGAATATACATTCTGTTTTCCTGACTTGAAGAATATTAAATTGAGAAAACACAGTGCAGAGCAAACTTTTTATTTATTTTTTCAAAGATTTTAAATTATTTATTCATGAGAGACACAGGCAGAGACAGAGAGAAGCAGGCTCCCCTCAGGGAGCCTGAGGAGGGACTCAATCATGGGACCAGGATCATGCCCTGAGCCAAAGGCAGATGCTTAAACACTGAGCCACTCCTGCATCCCCAGTGCAAACTTCCAAATTTGTCTGTATTCCCTCTTATTCCCTTATATTCCCATGTATTTATGATATATCGAAATTACAGATATAATTTTAGGTTCTTTGTCAACAAATTAGGAAAGCATTTTCAAACTTCTTTTGGTTTCTTAGTAAGTAGTGCTGCACCAGATGTCTTTATGTGTATGGATGGATGGTTTGGATTTTTTTAAGAAAAGTTTTTGAGTGATTTACTGTCCCTTCATCAAAGGATGAAAAATATATATATATATTCCCCCAGAAGGATATTACTATGGCAGTGTACAAAATGTAAGCTCTGTTGAAATTTCAGGAATTTTGGATATGAGCAACTTAAAAGAAATAATTTAGTAAATGTAAATGCTGGTTTTGCTTTAAGTTGATAGTGTTCCTACTTAAATTGGATAATGTACTTATCTGATAACTTTATTGTTGGAGTCTTTGAGCTAATTATTAAACCAGCATTACAGATGTGGAAATTCTGAGAGGTTGCAGTAGTTTTCTCAAATGGTACAGCTTAAAAGGAGAAAATCTAGTTGCTAGAAAAGAAATGTTTATTTTTTTTCTTACCCTTTTTTGGTGGAAGAAAATGTAATACATATTTTTACATTGTTATATATGGTAAGAGCAATTACCTTACAAAACCATGATAAAATTGTTATATACTGAATAGACTTTCTCGGGTAATTAATGATCATAGTACACTCTCTACATTTTGGCTTATCGAAACATTTCCTATTAGGAATATGAGTAGATTAAATATTTTTGCTGTCTACTAGTTTTCTCCAGCTTAAGTAATTACCTGATAGTTAATCTTCTACTACTCTGGAACCCCTGTTCTGGATGATATGGCAAGGGTTGGTGAAGAAATTGACTTTGTGTGGGAGGAATCTTAATGCTAATTATATCGGGAGGGATATTATTTGGATGTTAAACAGTATCCTGTCTTACTACTTTTACTGTTTGTTCGGGTTCTTATGTGACCTCTGCTCCTGTCTCCCAGTGCATCTTTTTGGGTTTTACATTCATGGCTGAAAAAAATTATAGTAATTCATTTGAAAGAATGTATATGAAAATATAGCTACCATTCTGTTTTTAGTATGTTCCAGGCCTTATGTTAAAATAGTTACTACCCATCTTAATTTCTTAACATAAGGATGAATTTTATTAATCTTTTCATACATAGGAAGAAACAGGTCCAGTAAAGATACTAATTTGATTAATCACACTGCTTATAATCTTTCGTTACAAAATGATACAATAGACAAAAAGAGAAGTTAAGTGCATGAGTATGAATAAGTTAATAATAATGTTGCCAGCAATCAATTATATAATTATTGATTTAAAAATACAGAAGGGAAGGCAAAAATATTAATGTGTAATCTATTTTTATAGATCTCATGAGGCGTCAAGAAGAACTCAGACGCTTGGAAGAACTCAGAAACCAGGAGTTACAAAAACGGAAGCAGATACAGTTGAGGTAAAGGACATCATGGTAATATATATGTGAATATACGTAGTTTTCATTGTGATATTAATGAAATTCCCTACTGCCTATCGTAAATAAGTTGTACAAGTTGGAAAATACAGAAAAAATAACAAAATTGTCTATTTGACTTTGGGAATTGCTTTACAAATTAGCATAAATCTTTGCTATTCTTATGATTTTTTTATCTGGTTATGGACGCTTTGCATTCACTGTGAACTTATATAGGGGCTTAGGTATTGCATATAATTGGTTGTAACAATGCACTGATTTACTGGATCATTTTTCTGGTGATGGACATATATGAACTATTCTTAGTTTCAGTTTCTCCATGTGTATAACACTACTGTGAATGCTTTTATACATCTTTGTGCGCCTGTTAATTCACTTTAAAAAGTTTTGTGGGGGATCCCTGGGTGGCGCAGCGGTTTAGCGCCTGCCTTTGGCCCAGGGCGTGATCCTGGAGACCCGGGATCGAATCCCACGTCGGGCTCCCGGTGCATGGAGCCTGCTTCTCCCTCTGCCTGTGTCTCTGCCTCTCTCTCTCTCTCTCACTGTGTGCCTATCATAAATAAAAAATAAAAAAAAATTAAAAAAAAAAAATAAAAAGTTTTGTGGGAGTAGAATACATGATAAATTGAGATATGGAGATTTAAAATTCAGTATAAAATAGATGACTGTGATGGTCAACTTAAAATCTTCTAGGTTAAATAAGGAAATTTGGGGGAGTGGTTGATCTAAGATGTGTAAACAAAAATTAACAGCTTTTATTTATTTGAGAGAGAGAGAGAAAGGAGCAAGCTTGAGGTGGAGGGCCAGTGGGAGAGGGAGAGAAGGAATTTCAAGCAGACTGCCCAGTGAATGTGGAGCCTGCCATGGGTCTGAATCTCAGGACCCTGAGGTCATGATCTGAACTGAAGCCAAGAGTCAGATGCTCAACTGTGCCACCGAGGTGCTCCAAAGTTTTGTTTTTTAAAGTGGGAAATTAAAAAGACTAAAAGCCTTGAATAAATGTCAAGTGTCTTTATGGTCTGGAAATAATAGGTAGTATTCTATATATATATGTATATATATACACATATATTTAAATATTTATTTATTTATGATAGAGAGGCAGAGACACAGGAGGAAGGAGAAGCAGGCTCCATGCCGGGAGCCTGACGCGGGACTCGATCCCGGGACTCCAGGATTGCGCCCTGGGCCAAAGGCAGGCGCTAAACCGCTGAGCCACCCAGGGATTCCTCTATTCAGTATATTTTAATGTAGTTTTTATATATTTTTTAAAATTTTTATTTATTTATGATAGTCACACACAGAGAGAGAGAAAGAGGAGAGAGAGGCAGAGACACAGGCAGAGGGAGAAGCAGGCTCCATGCACCGGGAGCCCGACGTGGGACTCCATCCAGGGTCTTCAGGATCGCGCCCTGGGCCAAAGGCAGGCGCCAAACCGCTGTGCCACCCAGGGATCCCGTTTTTCTAATTTTGTACCTGATTATATCAATGTATATATGTTTCTGTCTTGGAGCTACTCTGATTTTACTCTTACTTATTCTCAAATTAAGATATTTGGACAGACAGCATCAGCATTCTAATTACAAACCTCCACTTCCCTAAACTGGTGAAACAGAAACGGTAGTGGAGCCCAGACACCTGTACTTAGTCTTCTAGGTGATTCGTATGCATCATAAAGTTTGAGAACCACTATTGTTTAAAACATCCCATATGATCATATGGAGACCTTTTCCCAATTTCTTCCTTGTGATTTCTTTCCTTTTTATGTAAGTATGTTAAGGTTTATCATACTTCTACAAAAAAGGAAATCTTCTCCCTCAAACATAAAACTCTGACTCCCATCTTTCCCTTATACTTGACTAATTTTAGAAATAGTACCCTTCCTTTCATTTGCCGAAAAAATAAATGATCTAACCAAACAATATGGGAGAACCCATAAGAAGGCATTTCAAAAAACCCAAACAAATGCGAGCACCTGGCTTAGCTCAGTCAGTAGAGCATGCAACTCAATCTTGGGCTTGTTAGTTCGAGCCCCACACTGGGGGTAGAGATTACTTAAAAATAAAGTCTTTAAAAAACAAACAAATGAACATAATTGCATTGAAGGTGAATAACATTATCACCCTAGAAGGGGATGAGGAAGAAAATAAGGAACCTAAATAACTTTGGAAAACACTGTCTTGACTGGACACGATAGGCAAATGACAAGAAAAACAATATATAAATTTTGTAATCTAGTTAGTTAATGTGTTTCAGGGATTTGAGTTAGCAGTTCTGAAGCTAATTTTTATATATACTTTTTTCTCACTTTGTTCACGTCTTTAATGAAAAAATCTGTATACTTTCTTGAGTTGAACTAATTAATTAGTAAATGTAGATAATGATACATTTTCTCATTGTTGGAGAAAGAAGAAAAAGAGAAAACTTAAGGCTAAAATGAATTCACTGACATTTGAATTGGGATCAGGGATATCAATAGAACTCGGTGGTATTTAATTTAGAGAAATAAAGATGTGTATATATGTGTGGGTTCACATGCATACATAGATTTCATAACCCCTGTCTGCCTATAAGCAGTGAAGTGATGCTTCAATAACAGCACACACAGAGGACCCATATTCCTGTTTAAAACACCATTCTCTACTAAAAGGCACTGAGGCTTTGTGGAGAAGTGGTTAGTTACTGAACTAAAAAGTCCAAAATGAGCCTGGAGTGTTGTGCCAGGGAATAAGAACAGATGTACCTCTGATATACTGCAGGTTTGGAACCAGACCACTAGAATAAAGCAAATATGGCAATAGGGTATATCAATGAATTTTTTGGTTTCCCAGTGCATATAGAAGTTATGTTTATACTATACTATAGTATAACAAGTGTGTAAGAGCATTATGTCTAAAAAATACATATGTTCACCTTAATGAAGAAACACTTTTTTTTTTTTTTTTTAAAGATTTTATTTATTCATGAGAGACATGGTGGGGAGCAGAGACACAGGCAGAGTGAGAAGCAGGCTCCGTGTAGGAGCCCGATGCGAGACTCAGTACCGGGACTCCAGATCAACCCTGGGCCGAAGGCAGGTGCTCAACCGCTGAGCCACCCAGGGATCCCTGAAGAAACACTTTCATTGATAAAAAGTGCTAACCATCATTTGAGCTTTCAGGGAGTTGAAATCTTTTTGCTGGTAGAAGTTCTTTCCCTGATGTTGATGGCTGCTGACTGATCAGGATGGTGGTTGCTGAAGTTTGGGAAGGCTGTGGCATTTTTTGACTCTCTTCACAAATACAGACTTTCTCCGTGTTTACTTGTGTGATGCTGTTTGATAGCGTTTTACTCACTAGAACTTCTTTCAAAATAGGAATCCTCTCAAACACTCTTTCATAGACACACCTTGGAGATACTTGCAGATTCAGATCCAGACCAGTGCTGTAAAGTGAATATCACAATAAAGTGTGTCAAATGAATTTTTGTTTTCCCAGTATATATGTTATATTTGCACCTATAAGATATATTTACATATATATTTACACTTATAGTCTATAATAAGCTATAGTTTAGTTAAGTATAAGCCAATTAATGAATTTACTTCATTCTACTTAGTTAAGTATAAAATAGCATTACGTTTAAAAAATGTGCATGTCTTAATTAAATACTGATCAAGTTGAGGTGGTTATGGCAGTTCCTTAAAATAAGATGATACTGAAGTTTGCCACATGAAGAGTCGTCTTTTCCTGAAGGATTTTTCTATAGCATGTGGTGCGGTTTGATACCATTTCATCCACAGTAGAACTTCTTTCACAGTTGAGAGTCAGTCCTCTCAAACCCTATTGATGTGTTATCAATTATATTTATATAATCTGCTAAGTTCTTTGTTGGCATTTCAACAATCTCCACAGCATCTTCACCAGGGGTGGATTGCATCTCAAGAAACCACTTCCTTTGCAGATCCATAGAAGCAGCTCCTCATCCTTTAGTTTTATCATGAGATTGCAGCAATGCAGTCCCATCTTCAAGCCTCACTTCTGATTGTAGTTCACTTGCTGTTTCCACCACATCTGCAGTTATTTCGTCCACTGATGTCTTGAGCCCCTCAACTGAAAGGCATCCATGAGGGTTGGATTGGAATCAGCTTCTTCCAGACTCCTGTTCTGTTGATAGTTAGGCTTTTCCCATGAAGCACAAATGTTTTTAATGGCATCTAGAATGGTGAATGCTTTCTAGAAGTTTTTCATTTTATTTTGTCCAGATCCATCAGAGGAATCGCTGTCTAAGGCAGCTATATAGCCTTATGAAATGTATGTATTAAATACAAATAGTAAGACTGGAAAGTTGAAATTGCTTTGATCTGTGGGCTGCAGAATGGATGTTGTGTCAGCAGGCATGAAAACAACATTAATCTTGTGTCTGGCCATTAGACCTCTTGGGTGATGAGGTGCATTGTCAGTGAGCAGCAGTATTTTGAAAAGGAATCTTTTTTTCTCTGAGCAGTAGATCTCAGCAGTGGGCTTAACATTAATTCAGTAAACCCACGTTGTCAGTAGATGTGCCGGCATCCAGGCATTGTTGTCCAGTGTATAGTGCACAGGCTGAGTGGTTTGAGCATAATTCTTAAGGGCCTTAGGATTTTCAGAATGGTCAGTGAGCATTGGCTTCATCTTCAGGTCACCAGCTGCATTAGCCCCTAACAAGGTGGTCAGTCTGTCCTTTGATTCCAGGCATTGACTTCTCTGTGGCTTTGAATGTCTAAGGTGGTTTAATCTACAATGAAAATCTATTGTTTGGTGTAGCCATCTTCATTAATTAGCCAAGCTAGGTCTTTTGGGTAACTTGATAAAGCTGGATCTCTGCCAGCTTCAAGCTTCTTTCCCTCTTCCGTTTTCAATAGAATTGAATAGCATTAGGTCTTGGCTTAAGGGAATGTTGTGTCTGGTTTGGTCTTCTATGCAGACTACTTAAAAGTCCTGCATTTCAGCAACAAGGCTGTTTTGTATTCTTATCATTCATATGTTTACTGAAGTACCATTTTACTGATTTTCTTTATGAACTTTTCCTTTGCATTCACAACTTTGCTAACTGGTGTAAGAAGCCTACCTTTTGGCCTGTTTTCGGTTTTTGACATGCCTTCCTAAGTTTAATCATTTCTAGTTTTTTTTTTTTTTTTTTTTCATTTCTAGGTTTTGATTTAAAGAGAGAGACATGCAATTCTTGTTTTACTTGAACACACTCAGAAACCATTCTGGGATTAGGCATCAGCCTAATTTCAGTATTGTGTTTCAGAGTAGGAAGACCCAAGGAAAAGGAGACAGAGGAGAGGGAGAGAGATGGGGGGAATGGCTTGTTAATGGAGCATTTAGAACACACAGTATTTATTGATAACGTTTGGGTGTGTTTTTTGGTGTCTCAAAACAGTTACAGTAGTAAGCAACATCAAAGATCACATATCACTATTACAAGTATAATAATAACATATTGTGATAATTACCTGCCGAAATGTGACACAGAGACACAAAGTGAGCAAATGCTTTTGGATAAATGGGGCCTATAGACTTGCTTGATGCAGAGTTGCCCCAGAACCTCAGTTTTTTTTTTTTTTTTTTTTTTTTATATATGATAGTCACAGAGAGAGAGAGAGAGAGAGAGACAGGCAGGCAGAGGGAGAAGCAGGCTCCATGCACCGGGAGCCCGACGTGGGATTCGATCCCGGGTCTCCAGGATCGCGCCCTGGGCCAAAGGCAGGCGCTAAACCGCTGCGCCACCCAGGTATCCCCAGAACCTCAGTTTGTAAAACAAAAAACAAAAAAACAAAACTAGAATCACTGTATATCTGAAGTGCACACTAAAGCAAAGCTAAATAAAATGAAGTAGGAAAATGGGGCATGTTGAAAGTACACAAGAGGCAAACTGAAAGTGCTCCTAAATGCCCAAAGTTGGAACAGTTTCAACAACAACATAAAAGGTTATAGTATTAGTTTTTAAACTGCAGAATAAAGTACATATCCATTAGTCCATACCGAGAGAAGTAAATAATCAAATGAACAAATAAATGGAAGAGAATGGACAGCTCTTCCTTATAGTAGAATTCCAGTTAGTCAATATGGAAGGAATGAGAGAGAGAAAATCACCAGTTGGACAAACACTATAGCAATAATTGTTACAAGATTTACTGACAAGTGTTTCAACTTTTTGCCCAAACTTGAGAAGCACAATTTGCACACTCATTTGTATTGTGAAAAATGAAAAAATAGTAAATTTAAAGTGGAGAAGTAACAGACACTATTATTACCAAATATTAGTAAATTTAAAGTGATGAAGTAATAGACACTATCATTACCAAATGTTAAGGTTCATGTCACCTGTAATGGGACATTGGTACCAGGAACTGCTTGACATGATGCACTCAGAAGAATCAGTTAACACTTCTGTGTTTTTTTGGCCAAAAATTTATATCCTCCGGCTACTCCATGAGGAAATATAACATGAACCAAAGATTGAAAGACTTTAGTACAAGATAATCAGTTCTCTTTAAAAAAATGTCAAATTCACTCTGAGGCTACTTGGGAGGAAGGTTTGCTGAGTTTCTCATGGATCACTTAATCTTTTAGAGGCTGTGGCAGTGAAGAGAAACACTAGGACAAGGGGTTGTGAAGAGCTGGTTCAAGCTGTGACTTGACCAATGAGTAATTCATTTGTTTGTTCATTTATTTCTTCATTTTCTTACCACTCTTCTGCTCACTCACCTATCCATCTACTTATTCTTTCCCTTTTTTATGTCATTTGACAAAGATCTTATGTACTGAGCCCTTCAGTAGGTGTGGAGAGCATAGTGCTTAACAGGAACAAAGAGTTGCAGGACATTTTTATGCATTAGTTATATCATAGTTTAGTTTCTAAATCTCCATTTTAAAAAATCCTACAAAAATACAAGAGGCCTGAAAATAATTAGTGGGTTCAAATTAAATTGTAAAATGGAGGTTTTGTCATTTTCCAGTTAAATATAACATGAAGATTGTTAAAATTTATCACACTTATTTAGTTTCATTTTTAATTGTGACTTAGGAAGTTCTCTATCCACCTGGAGACACTAAATATACATATAAAAATACTCATTAAAGCATCTTGTGAAGTAGAAAAAATTAAAAGCACACCTACATATAATAGGGAATATTTCTGAATATTGTCTGTAATGTAAGTTCAGATTTTGGAATTGTCTGTGTGCTATCAGAACTTAATTCAAAACAAAGTAGAAATTCTTGAATTTATAGAAAAAGTAGTAGAAAGCAAAAATAACTGTTTAAAGTGATTTTACCTTTTTACTCCTCTGATTTGTAAATGTATTCTCACATTATATCAGAAAAAACGGTCCTTTAACAATAGGAAAAGTACATTACAAATTTTATTTAAAATATTTGGCTTTTGTTTTAAAATGTTATAGCAATACATGTATAAAACAAAACTCAGTGATAAGTGTATAAAGTAAAAAAGTTAATGGTATGTTCCCAGATTATTCCCAGTATGACATAAGCTTTTTCTGCCCTACTCTCATACAAATGCTCATACAAATGATTTTTAAAATCAGCGTAGGAATGCTGTTCTTTTACTTGTGTTTTTCCTGATAGCTGTACTTTATTTTTATGTGTCAGTAAGTGCAAATGTTTTTGTGTTCCTGTAATAGTTGGAGCTTCATAATAGTTGTTTTGTGTTCCTTGACATCAATGAGCCATACTTGTTTCCTATTTATAATTGATGGTGTCTTCAAACTTTCGTACTTAATAATGCACAGTGTATATCTATCTATTTGTACATATATCCTTGCACGTTTTTGTAGATATTTCTTTCTAGTTTATTGGAAATGGACTTGCCCATTTAAAGTTCTATTACATGGATGCCCGGATCCCTGGGTGGCTCAGCATCTGCCTCTGGCTCAGGGCGTGATCCTGGAATCCCAGGATTGAGTCCCAAATCGCGCTCCCCACAGGGAGTCTGCTTCTCCCTCTGCCTGTGTCTCTGCCTCTCTTTGTGTGTCTCTCAATAAATGGATAAAATCTTATAAATTTTTTATGAGTGTGTTAATATCCAAGAAGTGAATTAACTACTTTTCTTGATTATTCATTTTATGTGAATAGAAAATGTATATTGAGAACTTAGACAAAAGTCTCAAAATAGTCTAGATTTTTCCTAAAATCCCTTAGGAACATTGTTACTTCTTTGTGGTCTGACCCAAACTCCTCTAACAGGTGGATTTTCTGCTGTCTATGGGAAATATCACCATTTTTTCATAGCCTTGTGTTTAGGGGAAGCATTATACAAGAAACAACAGAGTATCTTGAAATTTAAGTTATACATGTAGTGTAATAAGGTACTTAAAAGAGCAACCTCGAAAATGAGACTTAATGAGAGGGCATCAGTATTATATAGTCTTCACTATTTAAATTATTTTTTTGTTTTTGGGTAGAGGGCATATATACTTGAATTTGCATTTACATAAATGCCAATATAATTAGTGAATCTATTTGATATTTTGTAGGTTTTCTCTCTTAATCATAAGCAATTCCTCATTTATTTGCAATTCTGCACACATATAGTTCAATATTTTTTTCTCCCACATACCTCTAGGGGTGAGGTTGGCATACTTTTTCTGGGAAAGGGCTAGAAAGCAAATGACTTTGCAGGTCATATGGTCTTTGTCTCAACTACTCAGTACTGCCTTGGCCCAAAGGTAGCTGTAGACATTAAGTAAATGATTGTTTTATAAAACTTAGTTTACTAAAACAGATGGTAGGCTTACATCTATTCCATAGTTTCTTCAGTGGGTTGATAAAATGGGGGAGAGAGGGTTTGTTAAGGATTCCTTCGACATACAATAGATTTTTTTGACTAGACAGTGTTCTTTGTAGTGGCTTGTATCAAGATTAGTTCTGGGTGCCTTTAAGAACCCTGCTATGCCAGTAATAGATCCCAAGCTTTTCTCTTTATACAGTGATGGAGTACGTATTTTAAGCTTTTGGACTCGTGATATGACTGTAAAAGTATATAAAAATCCTAGTTACAGGTTACTCTATTGTTTGATTTATCTAGTTACTTTATTTCTTTGGGTAATTTGATTTACTAAAGGCTTAGAAGGAAAGAGAATCTAGTAAGTCATTATTCACAGATTTTGCATAAAAGTAACGAGTATAAATGATATACCTGTTTTACCTCAAATAAAATCCCTGATTTTGGCTTACATGTCAACCATACTGACATTTTTATTTAAAAAATTTTCAGACATGAGGAAGAGCATCGACGCCGTGAGGAAGAAATGATCCGACACAGAGAACAGGAGGAACTGAGGCGACAACAAGAGGGCTTTAAGCCAAACTATATGGAAAATGTAAGTAAAATACTAGTTAACTAAAATTATTTCATATTGTCAGGTGGACAGTGCATATTTAGAATTCTTTGGATGTTGGTTTATATATTTTTTAATCTTTCTGAATTTGTCATGTTTATGTTAAACTAATAGTTTTCTTAACCTCTTACAGGTAATAACTTAAAAGTAGTTTCTGAAGATACTGTTAATGTTTTCTGAAAAGATGTTAAATTTTTCTCCATTTTACTTTACCTTTTTTTAATATATGCTTCTGAATTACAACTCTTGATAAATCTGTCATCTCTACTTGATTGATTTTCAACGTTTATTTATATCAAAAATCTTTAGGGGTGCCTGATTATCTCAGTTGGAAGATTATGCAGCTCTTAATCTTGGGGTACTGAGCACTGAGCCCCACATTGTGTGTGGAGATGACTTAAGTAAATAAACTTTGAGAAAATGAAATAAATAAAATTCTTTATATTGGAAGATTTTACAAATGTGGATATATACAAATGTAGACCAGCTTGTGCTCATCACCCAACCATGACAGTTATCAACACACAGCTGATCTTTTCATCTTTAAGTATACCCACTTTCCTGAATTAGTTTTTATTAAATCCCTGACTTTATATAATTTCATTAATATGTATTTCAGTATGTATCCCTAAAAGATAAAGACTCTTTAAAAATATTTTTGTCATATCTTAAAAATTGTTACTTCTTTAATATTAACCAGCATAAAAGCCCACATTTGCCAGGGTTTTATAAACGTTTTTTACAATTGGTTTCTTCAAATTGGCTGATAAATTCAGTGTTTTTAGTCTGTAGGTTTTTGCTTTGCCTTTTATATTTTTTCCTTATTTTTTAAGAAACAGACTCCTGTTTCTCACATCCTAGATTTTGTTGAACTTATCCTTGCACTGATGTTTAACAAGTTTCTTTATTCACCTTAGTTGAATGCCATTTTAATAGTTCTTATTCTGAAAAATATTTACTAGTGTTTTTTTCCCTAGCTATTCAAAAGCCATGATTCTTTAATAAGTTTCTGAGACTAAAAGTATTAATTTAAGTCCGTGACTCTTTCAGACCTGTTTCCATTCTTCTGTCCCTTGAAAAATTTTAAACTTTTTTCTTTAAAAAAGAATACACATAGTAAAATACATCCTAACTTGTATAATAAGATATTTTTATCTTAGATTGCATCAGTAAATATCCTTTGACTAAAAATTATGTGGCATTTAAATTCAATTAGGAAAGTTCCTTATTTATAAGTCCTATTAAACGTTTAATTTAATTGATTTTTAAATTCCTTTACCAAATTTGGTGTGTTTTCACACATTGTAAATTTTCTTCTTAGTAATTTCTTCTGAGTAAATTACTTTGAGTAATTTCTAGCATTATTTTGCAATTCTCTTTTTCCTACTTGCATACATAGTGTTTGCTTATGACATATTTTAAATGTGGTCTTAGGTCATTTGGTTGAACACAAATCTGTTGGATTTATCAATGTGAGGAAATCTTACAATGTTATGAAAGTATGTGAAATTAAAATTATTTTGGCGGTAGTTTGAAAACTAGTGACTGAGAGTTTTTATTTTCAATTATAATCAGGGTATAAACCACATAGGATACATTTCTTAGGGAAATTATTTTGTTCCATTTAGGATTAGGAAATTCTTCCTTGTCCTTTTTATGTACCTGAACATTTCTTTTCCTAAGTGCTTTCCTGTAGTCAGAATTGGTGGAATTAGCTTTCTTAATAATTTTCTGGCATAAACTTCACATTCATGGAGCACATATGTAACTATTTTTAATAATGTCATATGCATAAATCGTTTAGGGGGGACTAGAAGGAAATGATTAAGTAAAATGCATTGTTACATTTAAGTTGGCTATATCATGAACTTGATGGCAGACTATTTGAAATTATTTCAGTTTTTTTAAATGCATTCCAGTGTTATTTGCATATGTTCAGTGGCATTTAATATAGGTATAATTAACGAAGGACAGATTTTACTTCTCTATTCAGAAAATTATTAATTATTATTAAGTTATTTGGAAATATTGCTACAATTTAAAATTGAAATACTGCAAATTCTTAATTTAAAAACATGTTTAAAATTAATTTCACTGGTGAGTTAAATTTTACAGGTAGCTGATGAACTTTGAGAATAAATGAATTACATATTTAAAATATTCACTGGGGGTTTATTGAAACATTTCAAAAATAAATAATTTATTCACCAGATTATGCTCTTAGAAAATGTAGATGATATATTTTAATATTAAGATATCTTTGTTTTCAAGTAGTTAAAAGTATATTTTGCATATTTGAAGCATCATAAGATTAATTTGGCTAGAGCAGAAGTCAGCAAACTGTAGCCTGGGACCCACTGTCCGGTTTCATACCACTCTACAGCAGAGCTAAGTATTGTGTTTATATTTTAAAGAGTTAATGGAGAAAAAAAAAGATTATTAGAGAATATTTGTGACTCATTAAACCTAAGATACTTACTCTTTGACCCTGTACAGAAAAAGTTTGCTGAACCCTGGGTTGTAGAGTTGGTGCTGGTTTGTTTTTTATGTTTTTAAATAATATTCTTGTTAGGTCACAAAGTTACTATATTCTTAATTTTCTGAAGTGGAACCATGTTTAAAGTAGTATATAACAATGGAATCAAATATTTAGGGGAAATATAGTCTTTGTCACATTTTTAGAGTTTTTCAGGTTAGAAATGAATGGATAGATGAAAGCTTTTCATCATTTTGGTATCAGTTTTATTTGGTTCCTAGCTTCGTAATATTTGTTAATAAGTTAATCAAGCACTAAAGAAATACTAACAAAAGCTCTCTATAGGTCTCGACCATTTTGTGTTAATAGAAACATTGAAGTAATTGTTTTATCATTCTTCATTTACTTTGAAATCTGTCTTTGAAAAAAAATTGTTAAATTTAATGTTTGTTTTTGTTTTTAAAAGCTTTGAAATTAGGCTCTCTTATGTGCTTTCTCCTTTTTCACTGTTCAGTTTAAAGGGAGGAATCAAATGGTAAGTGTTCAGCTTGCCCAAGTAGTAAGAATCAAAGCAGATTTACTTGGTTCAAGATTCCATCTCTCATTTCTCTCTAATATACCTATTAGAAGTATTCCAACAAATAATAGTATGGGCTTTGAAGTATAAAATAAAAACTGAATTCCATATTTAGTGTCCTGAAAAATAATTTTTTTGAATGTAATAAAATATGAAGGAAAGCACACTTCCTATCTGGTTATGTTTTTCTTTGTTAGCTTTCAGCTTTATAATATAATGACATGAACATATTCTTAAGGGTTTCAAGGATATGTTAGCACTTCAACTAGAAGTTGTCATTTTTATTCTAGAACTTATTTCTTAGAAGAAGTTAAGCTCTGGTAATTACAAATAAAACATGTTAATTTTCAAAAAAAACTTGTTAATTTTCACTCTTATAGTGTAGTGTATATTTGATTACCATAACAATGTATATATTTTTCGCTATGTCTGAAGTACATTTAGGTTTATCTTTGCTTTTACCATAGTGTAGTGTATTTGAACCATTTTCTTGATAGTACTTACTAGATTGGAATTTTCTACTTACCACAATTTCACAGCTTTTGGACACATCACAAGAAGTTACAATGTTAGTGTAAAAATTTAAGACATTGTCTCTTATGATGGTCTTGTGATTGTTTTTATATTAGGTTGCTCCACTTACATAGACTTAAGTAGTTTAAATATTTAAGTATTGCAGTGTACCAGTCTTTATTTGTGGATTCAATTTGCATTGGAGTGATGTGGAGATTTTAATTAGAATATTTTTAAAATGCAGTTTCTTAGAGTAAACTTTGCTTTCTTTGGAAAATGCTAATATAAAAGTATCTAAATGTCATTCTAAATTTAGTAGTTGTATCAAGTAGATATAAAATACTTTATTTAGGTAAATTGGGGCAGTGCTTATATGGGATGCTATTTTGTTTTAAAACTTCAGGAGTGTTTTATTTTTAGAAGTACGTTTTTGGTAAGTTTTTGGTGTGGTAAATATTAATGTTTGGTTTTTAATGAGTAAAAGAATAGCCTTTCAGATCTGTTTCAAAATATATATGTGAATTGATACTGAAGAATTTTTACTTTTGTTTGAGTAGGTGGGAATAGCCCTGGATATTTAAACACATGTGCATAATAAACCTCAAAATAAATGTATATTATATGCTAAGGCAATAATTTGATTCATTTATGTTTCTTTATCAGAGCAGTTCCATTGTAGTTACCCAGTATATTATATAAGGAGGCCAAAGCATTAAGGAGATGTAGCCAGAGGCTAAGGATGTAATGCTTCTTCCATGGTAGTGTTTTTGAAATAGTGCAAGAGAAACACTCAGGGAGCTTTTTAAAAATGTGGGTTTTTTCCTGAGGTCTCCAACCTACAAGTTGATTTATTTTGTGATTTCTGGTAGAATCTGATGCATTCTCCATTGATCACATTTTTTGGCTAAATTTAGTAGTTTTCAGTCTTTGCAGCACATCCTTGGAACTTAAAAAGAAAAATGCCAGTAGTTTAATTTACCAAATATTTTTGATACAAATAGGTCTGAGTTGTAGCCATGGAATCTGCATTTTTACGAAGCTTTTCATTCTGCTTATTTTCATTAGAAAAAATAGACCATTAGCCATATGTTGAAATGAGACATAGTTGAAATATTGAAATAAGAATAGTTGAGTTTTTTATGGAACCTGGGGAGTTTGAAGGGAGGACTCCGAGTCAATCAACATGGGAAATAGGTTTCATTACTTAACAACAAAAATAGTACAACATTCTATGTGAATAGTGCTCTGTGGGATTTTGGTGTGGCAACTTTTATATGAGCTTTCAGCCTATATGTGGAGGAGGTATTGTTTCAAATAATGCATTAACTTTTTTTAAAAAAAGTATTTCATCTAGACTGGAGGTTGACAGACTAGGGTAAGCTAGGCCAAGTGTGAACACTGCCTGTTTTTAGAATGGTTTTATTGGAATATAGTTGGGTTTATGTTTTGATTATGGCTGCTTTGTCCGAAAGTGGTATATTGACTAGTCATGACACAACTGTATGAGACTATAATCAAGGCACTCTGGCCTGCAAAGCCTGAAGAATGTACTATCTGGCCTTTTACCAAAAAAGTTTGCTGACCCCTGGTCTAGGTCCAGTCTGAGAGTTGAGAGTAATTATAAAAAGTGACTTATGTTAACCAAACTCAAAGAGTTTGTGAATTAAAATGCAAATTTATTAATTAATATGTTTTTTTTCCAGTGTTTTTATTTTTAGAAGGCTCTATGAACAGAGCACCTTACATCCTAGAATCAAGTTCTCTGAAGAATCCTCATTAGTGCCCTGAAGGCTTATTGATAGTCATGGTCATAAATCAGAGCAAAACTTATTGGAAGAACTAATAAAATATCACTGTCCCATAGCTGATTATCTTAGAGTTTCTATATATTTTCTTAGTAGAGAGATAAAGCATTTTCTTTAACACGTTACCCTCTCTTGATCAGTATTGCCAAATTTAGTCTGTTTAATCAGCCAGTTCTTTATGTCAGCCTTCTTTTCTGCTTCTGGAGTGGGCATTGTTTCTCTTCTCTGATTTAATTATAACCAACTTTCCCTGATGTATGTGCCATGTACAAAAATTCTAGCCAGTAATAAAATTTCATTAATAAGTGTGACAGAGAGAAGTGACCTTAATCATTAATTACTGATGAGCAGATACAAATATATTTTGATTTTAAAATTTTTGAGATTAGAAGTTGCCATTTTGTAGTTTCTACCTGGCCATTACTCCTCTTTCTATAAATTATATTGCTCTAACCAGCGATTTGGTTGTATTGCAGAAGAAGAATATTTTTTGGAAGTCTAGACACCTGAAGCATTCAAACAAAGGCCAATTCACAAGGGATTTTTATAGCATCTTTATCATTTTGTGGAAATAACTGAAAAATTTTTTGCTGTACGGTTTGGTGTCAGATTTAGGTGTGACTTGTTGGACAGCATAGTACCTACTGCTGTTCATAATGGCAGCCCAGTTCCAGTGGTTTGGATGTGAATGATAAAGATCAAAATTGATTACAGTAGTTATGTTAGTGTTAGTAGTGATTTCCCATATAATGCTTCAGTTAGGACCAGATTTTTATTGTTTTCAATTATTTATTTACTTAAAATAATTTAATATTATTGCTCACAATGAGCCATTTTTCTTTATATTGGATTGAGCATAATTGGAACTAAACTTAGACTTTTGTAGTCAAATGAAAACAAATCAATAGATGTTTATGTCTGTAATGTTTACATATACTTTGGAAGTGATCTTCAGGATTTTGACAACTAGGGGTGTATTTGGGTTGAAGAAATGGATTAATTTCAACCAGCTGTGTAAATCTTTGGTTATTTCTTAAAGGATTTTTTAAGGAGTTTTAGTAATATCTAATCATAAGTAGGGGGAAACCTAACAATTTTATTTCAAACTGGGAGAACTGAATATGGGTCCTATTTAAAGTTACTTTTTTTTTTTTTTCTCACAGCAGTCAGAAAACAGACTGTCTCACACAAACCAGGATGTATGGTTGTCCTAATCATATGTTACAATTATAAATACGTTTTTTCATTCATATTTAAGTCTTCCAAATGCTTACTGAGTCTCCCTTAAACTCTACACGCACTTTACCAGAGGACACTTTATTGTACTTAATTATTTCTATGTTCTATTAGATGACTAGTATCTTTTTTTTTATCTTCCTTCCATTAGGGTTTCAGAGAGGCTTATAATCCAGAAAAATTTCTGTATCTCTTTTCTCCTCCTGGAGAATGTCTGTGTTTACTCAGTGTATTCATAACCTTCTCTGACTACTCAACCTCAGCTGTATCATTTTCAGTATGGTTCTTTTTTGTACTTACCACATTGCATCCTAATTATTTTCTGATTTTGTCATCAGCTAATTGAGCTCTCTGAATTTCTTGAGTTTGGAGAGTCTTCTATTTGTCATATTGTAGTTACTTAGACACAGATTGAGAGAATTGAATAGTTGTGTGGTATCCTATTTTTCAAATATCAGTGCCGCTCAGTCGTGTGATTTTCAGTGTTCTTTATGGGTCTCCATACCTTGCTGTTTATTGAATACTAATGCCTCATGTTAAGCATCTGTAGTTTTGAAACATAGGTAATATTAAGATTGACCATTGATACATTTTTGTAGACTTCGTAATGGAATCATATAATAAAGAATAAGTTTTTAAAAATAGTCAAATAACAATTTTTTATGTTTGGTTTTCAGCACGCTAACTTTTCAATATTTGGATCCCACTTGAATATCCCATCAGAGTGTTAGGCTTACGGGAAGATTTAGAGGTTTCTGTTTAGTAAAAAAATTTGGTTACTGTTTTACTGTTTCAGAACAGAGTACTGAGTACCATAGAGGATACAGAAGTGAATCAAGCTCAGGGTCATGTCTGAGAATTTTAGAGAATTGTAAGTACAGAGTACCTATGTAAAATATACAGAGATACAGCTGAAGAGCTTTGAGAGTTTATAGAAAGATTCTTTGCTTGATAGTGTCAAGACTGTATTGAGTAGCCTCAGCACTGTTTTGGAACTTACTTTGCATTTTTTTTTTTAACTGATATGATTGGTTTATTATTCCACTGTGTTGTAGGTATACATCATGTCTTTTCATTTGAAATGGTAAGTTTTTCTAATGTTACTTTATTGAGAATGGTAAGATCTTTTAGCTAATGTTTACCTTTTTTGAGGGGTTGGAGAAGAGGGAAGTCAAGATTGGCAAATAGATGTGTTCAAGTTAAGTATTTAAACACTTTTTGAGATGTCAGATATGTGTGATATAAATAATAAAGACTTTTTATGTATTAAATTTGAATTGAAAAGATTTTAGGAAGACATAAAAATATAACTTGTTAATTTTGTTTTATGACTTCTTTATGTAATATTTAGAGCCCCCATTAAACAAGAATTGTTCTACAAGGTGATCATATTAAAAAAAAATTTCTTTTAGAAGTTTCCATCTAATATCTTCTGTATTTTGTATTGAGGAAATGAAGTTCTGTAGTATCTCCTGAAATGTCAGAGTATTATATATACCAAACCAGACTACGTAAATGTGAATGTTAATATCTCTGTGTAGTTCTTATCTAACTATTAGTGATAGGGGGTAGGAACTTGGGTTTGTGAGCATGTTCTGATGAAATGCATTTATTTCTGTTTAAAATTTCAAGTAATTGAAAGTATATGGGTAAGTTTGCCTATACTTTGTCTTAGGATATCTTGTAGTAGATTGTACACCACTTTTCAAATCCTGTTTTCTGGTTGTAAATTTACTGTGTTACTCACAAGGTAACTTCTTCATTTGGCCTATTACTGCTTTTTAAAATTCTGCTTTTAAACAACTGATACTCATATCATAGTAGTTTCTCATATAATTGTGTATTTTAAATATTTGAATTTTATTTAGTTACCACTTAGTTTTAAAATTACTATAATTGTACTTGCTGCTTTGAATTATCTACTTACAAAAATACATAATTTGTTAAAACTTCAAAGCTTCTGGCGTACTACTAAGGTTTGTTTACAAAAAGATTCCCCATTAAGTACATACTTAATTCTTTAAACATGGTAACATGTGTGTTTTGTTTGCTTTTTCCACTGCTTTCTTCTGTTGATGGGGCCAGTTTGGAATTGCTTCTTGTTCGGGTTATATTTGTCCTTTTGTTTCATCTTTCACACCATGGTCTGGCAAGTCATGAAAGTTGTTTTGACTTTGATAGGGAAATGTACTGGTTAAGAGGTTACGGGTGAAGAAATGCAAACCAATTACCAGTAATAATATGAGCTTTGATAGATAACTATTAAAAACCTGTATTTGTGCTGTCGTTGATACCATCATGACAGATTTAAGAGTTTAGGATAAAATAACTAAATCTGTAGACTAAATATTCCTAATCATTTTCAGTTTTTAAAAGCATCTCTTCAGGATTTTTCCATGACAATTGAAAAATGGTGATGATAATGATAATTTTGAAAATGTCCCTTGGGTGTATGATTAAAAATACTCTCAGCTGAATATGAATTTGTCTCTTGAATAGATGGTATTATAAATACTTAGATTTAATTAATCTTCAGTTAGAAAACCACCTTATTTATTAAGAAGCAGCAATTTCGGAATTTGATAGTGACACCAGAATAATCTTTTTAAAGGTACCCAGAACAGGCTTTAAAAATATATTGAGTGAATCTAGATTGAGAGGTATGTCTTGAGGTTCATGAATACAGTGAGCTAAGGTATATTTGTTGTTTCCTCTATTCTGAATTGAAATTTAACAAGTAGAACAAATTTTTATTATTTCATGACTAAAATTTGTAGTATAAATTTGTATATATAATTGATTATTCAAAAAGAAACATTAAAAATTTTTAATAAACTATTTTTTAGAGTAGTTTTAGAGTCATAGCAAAATTGAGCTGGAGAGAGATTTCCCATATACCTCCTTCCCCCAACATTCAGACTCCTTCACTATATGACACATCCTTATCACCCAAAGACAATAGTTTATGTTAGGGTTCACTCTTGGTATTGGATATTCCATGGACTTTGACAGATGTATAATGACATGTACCATCCTTATATAGATAGTTTCACTGCCCTAAAAATCCTCTGTCCTCTGCCTGTTCATCCCTCTCTCCTTCCTAATCCTGAGCAACCACTGGTGCTCTTAACTGTCTTTATAGTTTTCTCTTTTCCAGAATGTCATGTAGTTGGAATCCTATAACATGTAGCCTTTCATATTGACTTTTTGGCAATAAGCATTTTAAAGTTACCCTGTGTCTTTTCATGGCTTGATAGCTCGTTTATTTTTAGTGCTAAGTAATGTTTGTCTGGATGTACCACAATTTGTTTATCCATTCACATACTGGAGGACATCTTGGTTGTTTCCAAGTTTTGGCAAATATGAATAAAGCTGCTATAAACATCCATGTGCAGGTTTTTGTGTGGTCCTAAGTTCAACTCCTTTGTGTAAATGCCAAGGAGTATATAGTTGCTGGGTTGTATGAATGTAAAGAGTATCTTTAGTTTTGTAAGAAACTGTTAAAATTGTCTTCCAGAGTGATTATTTCATTTATAATTTATATCAGTAATAAGCGAGAATTTTTATTTCTCTACATCCTTGTCAGCACTGCGTGTTATAAGTGTTTAGGATTTTGGCCATTCTAATTGGTGTGTTGTGGTATCTCATTGTTGTGTTAATTTGCAATTCCCTAATGATACATGGTGTAAAATTTCATTTTGACAGTCATAAAACCGAGTAGCGTTTTCTCAGTATTCATGGGTGCAGGTGTCATGGAATGCATGTATTCAAATTGAGGGTAAAAACCATCATAGATTGTATTTATTGAAATACTATCTTAGGTTGCTTAAAACACCCCCCTCCTTACAACCTCCCCCCACACCCACAGTCTAGTAGTGAGTAGTATGTTTTGGAAATTATTGTTTTTGATTATTTGAAGTAAAAACATTAAGTCTTCCAGGCATTCTCTGTTCATTATATTTGAAAGTTTGCATGCTATTATTTATATCAGTGGGAAAATGTCTTCTTTCCCTTTTTAGTTTAAAGTTACTTCATTTTTATTAGGAAAAGATTACTTAGTTGATATGTATCCTTCCGTATTGTAACACTTTTTAAGTGAGTGAATAATTTCTTGGCAGGGAGGCCTATTTATTTAAAAAAATCTTTTTATACCTATTTTCTTAATATTTCATGTAATTGATTTTTTTGGCCATTTTTTACTTCTAGATATGTTGTTTGTTAGTATTTCAGCTGCTGATAGTTTAATTTCTTGAAAGTTTGACTAGCTATCTAATAATCTTAATATTCTTTTATGTAAAATTCCTAGTACTATAGATAATTTATTTTAGGAATATTTAATGATAAAACGGTTGAATCTTGTCACTTCCCAGAACTAAAGACATTTCTCTAGAATTTTATTTTCTTTAGCAGATTTAAATGTTCTGTGTCAGTATTTTTACATCAGGAATTTTAGCATTTTCTTTAGTAAGACATTGAGCCTAAATGATAACATGGTGATCCCTTGACAATCCCTTTGAGGCTTCTTCAGAAATGATGTGAAAGATCTTTACAAAGTAAAGAATAATGATCGTGGTCATTAAGACTGCATTCATTCAGACAAGGATTTAGATTAACTAGTGTTTGATGAATATATCTTTATTATTGATTACAAAATGTTTGAGTTGATAATTTTAAATCATTATGTAGTTCACTGTTTTCTAAATCTCAGGCATTCGTATTATACCTTATTTTAGCCTTATCTTTGTACCGTGTTAATCCTTTAAATTTGGTTATCTTTAAAAAAAGAAACTTTAGTATCTTTAAATTTATAGGTTGATATCTTGAGTATGAAGGATTAAAGGGAAAAGATCCTATTCTACATAAAATAACATTAGGTTTTGCACTGATTTAGTTCCTTTACATTAGTGCAAATTTTCTACTTATATTTTCATGAACGAATACGGACTAGAAGAAAAAAAGTGATTCTTAAACTTTTTGGTTTTGAAATTTTTTTACACTAGTCAAAATTTTTGAAGACCCATAAGAGCTTTTGTTTAGGTTATGTCATTGTTTACCATATTAGAAAATAAAAGAAAAACTTGAAAGAAGATGAGTTGTAGTGGGAAGAGTGGCCTTATTTTACATTTTTGCAGGTCTCTTTTATGTTCTACTTTAGTGGTAAGAGTGGTAATGTTTTATTGTTTTGTAAATTAGTTTAATGTTTGGCTTTATAGAAAATGGCTGGCTTCTCATTTTTGCCTTTGCATTCCATCTCTTTGCAGAATGCTTTTTTGGTTTAAGTGCATGAAGAAAATCTGGCTTCACTTAGATAAGTAATTGGTAAATGGAGATGAGTATATTTTAACCTTTTTAGATAATTGTGGATGTTTTTGTTTAATACTGCGGTAAAACTTGGACAAGCAGTGGTTTTCATTGCATTACAATTCATTGAGCTGCCTTTTAACTTCAAATGGATTTTTTACCCATGTGTAATTTTATGACATTAGAAAAATACTGCTCCATTGAGTTATGCACATCTTTCAAATTTTAATGCACTTTATTATTACATAAAATTAAAAACAAATCTTTCCAAAAATTTTTTTTTAATATTTTATTTATTCATAGAGAGAGAGAGAGAGAGAGGCAGAGACATAGGCAGAGGGAGGAGCAGGCTCCATGCAGGGACCCAGACATGGGATTGATCCTGGGTCTCCAGGATCACACCCTGGACTGAAGGCGGCACTAAACCACTGAGCCACCTGGGCTGCCCAAATCTTTCAAATTTTAATGCACTTTATTATTACATAAAATTAAAAACAAATCATCTTTCTTAGTATCAACCACTTTCTTGTCAGAAAGCGTCTCCCAATGCTATCCCAAAGTAGAATGTTCCTGTGATACCTTTTGTAAGCCAGAATGTCATATACAATGAAAAAGCAATTACCATTAATATTTGGATGAAAAATATTTTGGGAGTTTCCAGACCCAAAAGATAACCTCTTTAGGCTTCTCTGATACCTTTGGACACATCTTGCTAACTGATGCACAGAATAAGTCCAGATTTAAAGCACAGATGTTTACATGTAATTCAAAGTTCTGGCAGCTTGATGCAGAGTTGCCAAGTATAGTTCCCAGGGAAGGGCATGGTGGTAGTACTCTGGCTGCTCTAGGTTTGTGGTACCTCTAAAATTGCTTGCTTGAAACCACACAACTTTATATTCATTTTTTGCTTTTTTTCAAAATCCGCTTTGGATGTTTTTTGGTTAGCAAAAACAGGTACTACAAATGTAGGTATTTCATAAAAGCTAAGTGGCATACTGCATACTTTTTTGAAGAACAAGGGATACTTGTACACAAGCCAGTCACTAATCATAGTTTGTAAGATGCCATCCTGCTCAGTTTGCAGCCGGTTCATAAGGATGGTTTTTCTTGAAGAACCACCGTATTTCAGAATGCAGCAGAAGTGCTTTATGTGAATATCCTGTTTTGTTGCATAGATTGTTAAAAAGACATGTAGCGATTCAATGAAAATAACTGCTTCCTCTACGTAGTCATCTACATATTCCAGTTGAAATGTTAAAACTGCAGTAGTTTGGGCAGACAACCTCTCTACTGTCCTGCCTGCTGTTCCCTTCTTTCTTCCTCCCTCCCTCCCTCCCTCCCTCCCTCCCTCCCTTCCTTCCTTCCTTCCTTCCTTCCTTCCTTCCTTCCTTCCTTCCTTCCTTCCTTCCTTCTTCTTCTCCTTCCTCCTCCTCTTTTTTTTTTTTTTTTAAGATTTTATTTATTTAGTCATGAGAGAGAGAGGCAGAGACACAGGCAGAGGGAGAAGCAGGCTCCATGCAGGGAGCCCAATGTGGGACTCAATCCTGGGACTCCAGGATCACGCCCTGAGCCAATGGCACGTGCTAAATGACTGAGCTACCCAGAGTTCCCCTCTCTTTTATCTTCTTAAAAAAACACCCAGAAAACCAAAACTGCAGTTGTTATGTGAAGAATATGATAGTTACTAGTAAAAGTAAAAAAAGGCTAGTTACTAGTTTTGAATTGTGCTAAAATACCTAGATTTTTGCTCCATTTTCTTGTGCACCATCTCTACAAATGTTGATAGTCTGAAAAGCCCACTTAGATCATAGTTTTATAATGGTGTCCTAATGTTTAGTAAGACATGAGACAGTTTTAAATTTGTGTATTTCTTGGAAGGGTCTTGAAGACCGTACTCCATCAAGCACACTCTGAGATCTGTTTTAACGGGATGCTGCTTTGATATGTGTTTTTAGAAATCAGTCATACTTTGCTTGGTTTTTTGGTCAGCTCTAAGTTCAAGGATACTTCAGCGACGAGCTCAGGAATACATATTTATAATTCTTTTAATGGAAAGGTACAGCTTCTTATGAATATAGTAAGAATAATTTAAAACATTGCCTTTTGTTAGGCTTTGTTGGAATCCTTGAAAAAATTAGGGTGCTTTGTGAAGGTAGCAACTTTATGAACTCTGTTTTGGCAGAATTTTATAGGTCATTTCGGCCTTGAGTAAGTTATTTAACAGTGCTGTACCTCAGTTTTATGATCTCTAAAATAGGGTAACAGTAAACCTACTTTATAGGGTTGCTATGAAGAGTTAATTAATTAAACCAAGTTTTAATCATAGCTTTATTATCTTATCACAGTGTAGTCATTTGAGATTTTATATATGTAGAAGTTGTTTCATGTCAAACCACAACTCTAATTTTTGGTAAGGTAATAAAGCATTAAAATTTATATTCCAAAAATAACATGTATATTATATACCAGTTGTAGTTTCAAATATTAGAATTCATAGAAGTGAGGGTCTTGTGTATTGCTTTTTGGGTAGGTACACAGTTAATGGTGAACTTCCAAGTGTTTGTCCTTACTGATATTTGATAAATCAAGTTACAATGAGAAGTAGTCTTAATTTTCATTGCTAACACTACCCTTAAATGTAATCTCTGATCCTTGCATTTTACTAGAAGTATGTAGCAGTGTATTTTTAGAAAATAACGGTAATCTTAGGACATGACTAGGAAGTTGAAAACTTCTTTTGCTCCTTCTAAAGTAGTTAAAAAATGATATATCTAATAAAGCCATGTCTTTTTCTTCATGTGTGAAGCTGTACAAAATAGTACTCAGTAATTTTCTTTAAGGAAACATCAATAGTACTAAATAAATTGAGTATATTTAGTGAAAAATGTTGTATTTTATCCATAGGTATTTTAGCATAGTGATAGCTGCATTAGCATGGATTTTGTTAGATATTCTGATTATCTCATTTAAAGAAAGGTATTTGGAACTGGAAAACCAGGTTTTTTTTTTTTTTTTAAGATTTTTTATTTTTAAGTAATCTCTATATACATTGTGGGGTTTGAACTCACAACCTGAGATCAAGAATCACATGCTCTTCTGACTGACCAAGCCCCTGGAACCAAGGTTCTAGTAGAGCATCAGAAAAAGAATGATACGGCCACTGTTGAAAAGTTGACTTAAAAAAACAAGAATCTTGGGGCGCCTGGCTGGCTCAGTCCTTAGAGCATATGACTCTTGATCTTGGGCTCATGAGTTAGAGCCCCATGTTGGGTGTTAGAGATTACTTAATAAATATATTTTTTTTAATTTTTATTTATTTATGATAGTCACAGAGAGAGAGAGAGGGGCAGAGACATAGGCAGAGGGAGAAGCAGGCTCCATGCACTGGGAGCCCGATGTGGGATTCGATCCTGGGTCTCCAGAATCGCGCCCTGGGCCAAAGGCAGGCGCCAAACCGCTGCGCCACCCAGGGATCCCAGATTACTTAATAAATAAATAAAAGCTTTTAAAAATTCATAAATGTCTTTGGTATATTAATCTCTTCAGAAATCTCAATGAACAAAATGGAATAATAGAATAATTCAGGTATGATTTTTTTTTAAAAAGTACTGAACTTTGTGAATAATAAAGCTAAACGTGATTTTGGAAAGTGAGATACAGTACGATGAAATTATAAGTACATAATACAAAAGTTGTCTATCTCATTGGTCCCACCACTGAATCATAGGCATCCAGTTAGGATGTCAGAATATATAAGGAGGATTTGAAAATTGAAGTCTCAGACAGTAAGACTATCATAATTACCCTGTTAGTGGTTAGATACTGCATTCCTCATCTTTCATGGTTAAGGAAAATACAAAAGTAAAAATAAAAATTAAACCTTTGTTCCCAAAAGATGTCATGATCAAAAAATCCATGTATTTGTGGTGTTGAAATGGAATAACAAGTATCTGCTATAAATAATACCTGGAAGATTTTGGATATGCCAAAGCAGTCTACATTTTATCTGGTTTTGGGTGATGAGGAAATGACAACTTGGCTTGATTTATTGATGATAGTGCTAAGTGTGATCATAACATAGTATTTTCCAAATGACTTCATCAGAAATGCGTTCTGTGAAATAAATAGTCTAGCTATTCTGCTAGTCACTAGTACCGAATCACTAGCCAAACATTTTATTAGAAGAGACAAATTTAGTTTTAGGAAAGTTAAAAAAAAATAGCTTTGAGAAATATTTGGGATTTACTTTTTCTAAATAATGTGACAAACATTTCTTCATGATGTTATGATGTAAGTGATGTTATGATGTAAGTGACGTTTCTTTAACCATAGCTTCATTAAAGGTTACATTTTAAGACCTGTCCATTATGTTAGGTACAGACCGTTCATAGCTGCTTAGTGGCATTTATCTACCATAGGCTTTTCTTTCCTTTATTTCTAGCTTTTATAGGTGATTTTCACTAGTATTTTGTATTGCTAAGTGGAATTTTAAGCACATTTTAATAAAATTGTTTTAAGGGGAAAATTTTGCTTTAAGATTTCGACATTGCTACTTTTGTCTCCGTGTGTTTTATTATTGCTGCATTTAACACACTGGTCTGATAATGGAAAAGATCATTAAATAAGAGTACAAATTTGAATTACAGTATGTTGAGTAATTTCATCTAGAGATTTCATTGAAGTTAATTTTATATAACTGTAAAAAATGAGTTTTTAGAAGTAGTTGAATTTTACGGAAATTTATGTTTGTTATTTGCATGACCTTTTATATCACAGTTAACCTCAAGAGCATTTTGTTTCAGAACTTGCTGACTGTGTAATAACACTTCTATTTAGATTTCCAAGTAAAACCCTTGTTCAAATAAATGAAGCAGTGTTACGTTGAATTTTTAATAATTGTGCGTTGTGGAGACTTTCATGGCATATCTTTAGGTCTTGGGTGAAACAGTGCTCAACTATTGGAATAAAAATGAAAAGGTGTATTAACAAGGAGAATTGTCTATCACTTTATTTTTAGCTTAGTGCCCCACAGGTGTTTGTGTTGGATGTTTGAATACATTTGAATATAAAAAGGGTAATTGTCATTTTTGTTTTAAGACTTTAGTGTCATGGGAAGAAAATATAATTGGTCCTCGTGGTTATTAATACTATATTTTTCTTTTTTGGGGGGAATCTAGGCATGTGTCTGATCTTATTGAAATAAAAACATTAAAAACATTCTGCAGTAGATTTTGTGTAATCTGACACATTAATAATCTAGTAGTATAAACGGAGTGCTCTAAGCACTGTGATACATATCAGACCTGGGAGACTGAAGTTTCTTTTCAGTGTTTGTATTAAGTAAGTGATGTCGGAAAATTTGAATTTCTTTTAATGGAAAGTGATGTCCCAATTTATTCTTTTCTTTTTGATTTTAGATGGGAAATGTAAAGTCATAAGATCGATAGGTTGACTGTGACAACTATGCTTACTTACAGAGAGAACAGGAAATGAGAATGGGTGATATGGGTCCCCGTGGAGCAATAAACATGGGAGGTAGGGATTTGAAGCAAAAGCCTTCTGTAACTTGTAATTCTTTGGGGAATTGTACATGCTGTTTGTGGTATCTACATATCAGTAACAAACAAAAATTTGGAACCAACATTTGTAATGGTGAAATCTCTTATATTTATTAAGTTGAAAAAAATACAAGTGTATTAAAAATAACATGTCTAGGAAGAATTTTGTTTCATTGAAGGCTAAAAGGTATATCATGTTTTAATAGAGTTAATGAAAGAAACCTGTAACCAGGTTTTGATATAACTTGAAACTTATTCAGTCAGTCATTGCATGGTGTGATGCAGCTATGTTGTAGCATTTTCAAAAAATCAAATTTCATGCTTTCAGATTGGCTCTTTACCTTAGAAATTTGGTAGTTTCTGAGTTTGCAGTGGTTTTAAAGTTCTTGAGAGTAGTTTTAAAATTTCTATTGGTAAGGTAACTGTGTAAGTGGAATTACTTTTATTCATTATACTGAATGTTTAGCTTATTTTGCCCTAACCTACCATATTGTGCACTGAAGCGCACTGTTTGGAGGCATCTTTGACATGTCAAGGAAATGAGATATCTTCTACATTTAGGCTAATGCATATCTTTAGAGTTGATGTAAAGGTTTTAAGAAAGTGCTTACTTTAGCTTCTCTACTGTTGAGGGAAAGAGTAAATTTGAAATGTTACACACTTAAAAATTAGGTAAACTTTTCAAGTATTTTTTATACATTCATTTCATATTGTCCCACAGAGGCTGTCACAAAATTAAAATCTTCACATAACTCAAAATGTACATAGTGTTGGAAAGATTACATTACTGGGGCATTCTAATATGCATAAATATGGATTGTACTTAGGGTATATAGTGTATGGAATAAAAAAATCTTAAAGCATCTAGTATGTGGAATGAACATTTTCTGCGATCAACCCCCCCATTTCTCATGCTTTTTTTTTTTTTCCCCTCTTTCCAATCAGATCATCTAAAATTGTTATTGCTGTTTATTTGGTCATTTTTCTCATTATCAGTAAGAAGTTACTGAGCATCTCTGGTATATAATGGAAGCATGATACATGATCCTTACCTATAAAGATCTTAGTTGTCAAGTTAGTTACAATGGATACATGAATTAATTAGCGAACAAAAAATACATAAGATTTATAGCCACAGTTCTAAGAAATACATAACTTCTAGAGGCACAGTTGAATATGCAGTCATGTATAAGTAGTTCAATTTTATGTCTTTCCAAAGTAAATTGTAGAATGGTGTATGATATCCACGTGGTTTTAAGGGTTGTAAGTGTGAGGTTATGGATTGTAGGTACTTTGAAATGCCATTGTAATTATTAGATTGTCATAAACATCAGAAACAAATGAAGTGTTTCTGATGTTGCAGAGATCTTGAAAACATTCTGTTTTGGTTAGCAACTTTATCAGAAGCAAATGGAGAGTATACTTTTAGATACCTTATTTAGTTAGGAATTTAAGAGAATTAAAATTTCTTGTGGCATTTTACTTCACCAGAGAACCATATTACAATTGACAACTTCCTCAACTCCCCTTCAGTCCAGTCCATTTAATTTTCTCCTATATACATTTTATTCAGTCTGACTTTGTTAATGGTTTATTGGAGTTATGAATCATTATCATGTAGTTGAATATTGCTGTTCAGTCAGTAAATTGTCATGTCCTATCAAGTTACACTGATAGACTGTGGCAGTAGTTTTTCTGATGTATCACCAGTGTATCTACCAAGCAAAACATAGATTTTAAAACTACTTTTCAGGGGACCAGATAATTTACATTTCTTAGATATTTAAGTTTAGTTTAATTATAATTATGTGATAGAAAACTTTATTACTAGAAATAAGACTAATTACTGATAGTTGGAAATGTTTATTTTTTATTTTATTATTCCCATAGTTATATAGGTATATTTGAATCTTACAAGTTAAATGTAACAATTGTTTTATTAAAAAAGAAGAAAAACCTAATCCTTGATCTGTTCTTTTTAGGGAAAGTTAAGATTACTTATAGATAGTGTCTTCATTCTTTCTCATTTCCATGTGGGACATGTCGTGGAATTCTAGTAAAGATTTTTATTTATAGCTATGCTAAGGGAATAGAAATATTCTTGGATAGTTAAAATGTTAAAATTTTCAGCAAGAACATTTTGGGATTAAGGAAATAATTTCTTCCCATGATGTGGCTAGGTTCTTGAGAAAGAGTGGTAGTCTTACTGCTAGGGACTGGTCGGGGGGGTGGTGAGACTTTCTCAACTCTCACCTGCTTCCTGGGCTCAGTCATATGTAGAGTTCAGCTGCATTAGATACTGTGTAGGGTTCTAGATTGTCATTTTCTGTTGTTATGTGTTTTAAGAAATTGAGTTCTGAGTCATAAAATTGACCTATAGAATGAAATACTAGAAGAAAATTCTTAAGTTAGAGCTAGGCTTTGTTACAGATTTTTAATGCAAAAAAGTATGAATATTTTAAAAATAAATTCAAAGAAAACTGAAAAATGTTGTGGTTGAATCCATTATAAATATAGTATTTCAGCTCAAATACTATTGCAATGAACATGAGGCCAGGTGGATATCTTTTTGATGGAAAAATATGAAGTATATCTGATTGTCTCCATTTCCAGAATTTTATTAGCATGTCAAAAAATTCAAATAGCTTTATTAATATTTTATCTATTTGCTTTTAAAAAATAAGCTTCATCATGACAAGCCTTTTCAGTTTTTTTGCTTATATTGCCTCTTTCTACATAAAGTTAAAAAATAGTACCTCCTGTACTTCTGGGGTTATGTTCAGTAACTTATATTAAAGTCAAGAGTTTAGTTTTAATGAACTTTTTATATATATTTATAGTTTCCTAAGTGCTAATCCTTTCCTGTTAATTGAAGCTGGTATAGTTACCATTGTATGAGAGTAGTTGGTTAAAAAGCAGGCTATAGCAAGTAATAATCATTTTTAAAAAAACTTTAAAGTTTTGACAGTCTCAAATATCCTAAAATAATTGGTAGTTGTCTCATTTGTTTTATGTACCTTTGATTTTGGGATGAATATTCTGTAGTGTAGGTAATCTAGAGGTACATATCATAGAATAGATAATTGAGTGTCCCATTCTCAAGGAAAGTGATTTGATGATCGTCTTGCTATATAGTTTGCATAAGTATTGTTAAATTTTTAATGTTTACTAAACTAAGATAGGACAGCTCTAAGTATAGATTGTTTTGCGTAGATGCATTTAGCCCAGCACCTGCTGGTAACCAAGGTCCTCCTCCAATGATGGGTATGAATATGAACAACAGAGGAACTATACCTGGCCCACCAATGGGTCCTGGTCCTGCCATGGGACCAGAAGGAGCTGCAAATATGGGAACTCCAATGATGCCAGATAATGGAGCAGTGGTAATGTATCATAAACATTATTTTGATTATATTCAGTAATATATACTTTTCTGCCCCAAAGGTAACTTCACACTTTACATAATTTGGCATCATTTTGGTGGTAAAGATAATATCCATTGAAGAAAAAATAATTTTGTGAAGTTTATATGTTGACTTAGGAGAAGCAATTTTTAAGTATCACAGGAGTTAGGATTATCATTCATGGCATGCTTTTGTACTCAAGTATATGGCAGATACATGTTAATTACAGTTATTTTAATATTACTTTTAGTTTGTATCCGTTTCTTACCAGTATTCACTGTAAAGGTATCAAGTATTTTAAGATTATATTCTTTTCCTTGTGGACTCCTTACCTTTGGTTGGGAATGAAACTCCCAATATGTCTGAAAACACAGTTTTCAGTAAGCATTTTTAATAAAAATAACACTTAAAATTAATTTCAGGGATTTTATTTTAACTACAAAATAAAGTACATTAAAGTTTTAAAGTGTACTTTAAATTTACATTTTGAAGTCTTACAGAATTATTATAATTGTTACAAAATTTTAAAATATACAGTTTATAACTTGGTTTGAGAGTGTGAAGATATCTTTGTGTGGGTTAAATAATTATAAAAGCAAAATTTTTCAGTAGTTCTTATTTTTACTTGAATACTAGTAGCAAGACTGATAACTTCTCATTTCCCTTAAAGTCTGTCACTGTTTAAAGAGGCTATTGTATTGGCAACACATTTTCTCATTTGGTTTTTTTTTTGTTAATGATTGTTCTAAATAACATTTAGAAAAGGAAAATTGGTTGAGTGTATATTTTGAAAAGGCAACATAGTTTTGGAACTATCAAAACAAACGTTAAGGCGCCATGCTGATATAGCACTGCATAGCATATAAAGCACTGCAAATTAAATTCAGACATTCCACTGAGTACTTGTTAATACATACTGATTTCAGAGATGTTAAAAGTGAATGTGTGTCTTAGAATTGATGGAGACAATGTTTCATCATTTTAAAATTTATTTACTTTAAATGCAATCTTTTAAAAATTTGGAAAAATTAGACATGCTAACAGTTTTTTTTTTTTTTAATGAGTGTTTGTGTATGGAGATAAAAAGGCAGTGCCATAATACCTACTATGATCAGATGGCGCATGATATAATTAGTGTATTTGTTTCCTTCTCTGGAGGCTTTAGTTTATAGAAAAATGTCTGAAAGCTAAGTAAAAACTTTGACTACTTTGGTTAAGTTTTTCTATAGCATATAATCATTCGTAGTAACTTAAAAGTTAATATTAACTGGCCCATTTTCCCCACCCATCCCCCTGAAGTTGTAATCTTTATTTAAATATCACCCTTGGTCTTTTTCACAGTGATATTTTACTACTGCATGTGGAGAGTTCTGTTCAATCTTTGAGATTAGCATATGTGGTTATTATTGTAAAATTTTCCAAAGCATAGGAGTCAGGTATTTACTTAATTGTGCTATTAGTAGTACATGTTCATAAATTGTGAATTTTAAAAAATTATGTCTATATTCCCATTAATAGTCTTTCTGGAAAACCGCCTCAAAAGTTTTAATATTGAAATTATAACTCTTTCCGTATTTGTACTAGTACTTTTTCATTAAAAGCATTACTGTTAAATTTTTTTAAATGTTTATTTTTTCAATGTGATGCTGCTCCCCAGTTTTACTCTTTGATTTTCAAAAAAAAATTTTTTTTATTACACATCACAGTTTATATGCAGTATAAACTTCAGAAAAAGATCAGAACAGTATTGTAATACTGATTAGGTTTAAATGGCAGTAGCTTATTCTTAAAATCAGTTCTTTTTTTCATGAAATTGGGGCATAGCATTAGCAATTGTAACTCTTCAGATGCTTTCTTTTTTTTTTTTTTTTTTTTAACGTAGTAACTAATTAAATTGCTCCTTTCTTCCTTCTATGTGTGATCCTGATTCTGCTGGACTTTCTGCTGAACTTCATGACACCACCACTTGGGATTTTGCCAATTTTTCTTGTCACTTACATTTGGCGTGTTCCAAATGGACTTCATATTTATTATGTGGCATTAGCACAATGATAGATTTCCGCAAGGACCATCATCTCAGATGGGATCACCTATGGGGAGTAGAACAGGTTCTGAAACCCCTCAAGCACCAATGAGTGGTGTAGGTCCTGTTAGTGGTGGTCCTGGTGGTTTTGGTAGAGGAAGCCAAGGGGGCAACTTTGAAGGCCCTAATAAGCGTCGTAGATATTAAACATTCTTTCATTCCTGGCTTACTTAGAGGAAAAAAAAAACGTCTCTGGTATGCCTTTATACTTTTACTTGTTTCCTGGAAGAAATGGTTTTATTGTTAATGTATGTAGACTTTAAAGTTTTTCTTTTGTAAAACTTGAGGTTTTTGTATTTTTCTTTATTCATACATAAGCTTTGTAGATTAGAGTGGTAATGATGATGCTCATCATTGTGAATGTTAAAATGTGTTTGTGACTTTAGCTAAATATAAGTATGCCATAGAACTGTGAAGTCTATGTAGTTAATCTCAATAAAGAAATCATTTTGGATAATTTACAAATGTTACTAGTAGTGTTCTCTCATAGTTTCACTAAACTTTGCTGTAACAGTAATACTTTGGTTGCTTTAATTAATCTCAGCCATTTAAAAATGAAAATGATTTTCTGCTTTTTAGTAGCACTGAAAAGATAGAAGCTTATTGAAAGCTAATGTCAATAGGGGTAGATAGAATAGTGCATTGGGGAGGGGTGTGGGAACGGGTTTACATTTGTAATAAACCATTGATGTTCTTTCTGTGAAATCAGAGTCGCTGTCTACATTTCATATAGATTCTGAATATTCAAATATTCTAAGAAGGAATATTAAGGATATCTTTGTCCTGTGCTGAGTTTTTCAAATAAACCTTTTGAATCTTGGAAAAAAAAAACCTGTTTGGAGGCAAATCTCTTTTGCTTATAAAATAATGTCTATTTTTAATCTTTTCTACCATTATTTGGTGTATCTGGATCTTACCCTTTAAATTTTCTTTTAAAATCAAACAATACAGTTAGGTTGGATGTTAAGTGAGGATTTGGTATGCTTTAGAAGAAATTAGGCATTTCCTGAGAATGTTGTTTATGGAAGTACTATAGATGGATTAATTCTGAGGTGTTGTAAATATCTTCATATAGTTTGGTAAGTCTCTCCAGTAAACTTGTCTGATAGGCTAGTTGTATTTCCAAGGAATACAGTTTAAGTGGTGATTTAAAGAAATAAAAACAGGGAATTAACTTGAGAATGGCTAAGGTCATTGGAATCAGATTAGATCCCTCTACAGTCTACGTATTTTGAATTTTGATTTTCAGTACTAGGGAGAAACAGATTTTATCACATTATAATTGTTATTCTAAAAGTCCTTGCTATATTTAAAATTTTGTGTGTTAGCCATATTTAATTTAAAATTACATTTAAGGAATTACATATCCACCTTAAACTACAAATCTAATGCATCAGCCATTGATCATAATATGGTTATTTCTCACATAACATTTCAGTGTATTACTGTATCATGCATTTAGCATTTCCATGAAATATTCTGTTTTAAAATGAACAGTATGTAAAAATTAATTTTTGGATGGTGTGTGTTTATGCTGGAAGGCATAATTTGGAATTTGAATTTGGTTAATTTAAAATCTTGCATAAAAGCAGTTGTAAAGCAAAATTGAGGTGCATTCTTTTGTAACATTTGTCTTGTGTATTATTATTTCACATTATCTTTTTTAGAAACAGGAATGGATGGAATTATTTTCTAAAATTCTCAGTATTCACAGGCTTTGTTTTTGGCAAATCTTCGAAAACATGATTTGGAGATTGTAAAATAACAGTAAAAAATACTGTTCTCATCACATTTTCCATGCGTATGAGTTGGCATGGAGTGGAATTTGTTTTAATTAACTGATTAATTACAGTGTAGGGAGTTTTACATTGATATTTAAATGATTTAAATGATACCTGTTGTACCTAAATATACCTTTCCCATCATCTATAGTTTTATTCGTATAATCCTAGGTAATTTCTAGCACTGTATTTTGCTTGAAAGCTGAGTTTAAAGTGGGAAAAACTTGATCCTTTGATGTTAATACCAAGCTGTCTTTGGCCAAGGCTGTGAAATTCTGTAACATTGATTCAAGAACATTTGAAAGCCAGTGCACAGAGATGTCCTAATCTCCTGAACATTCTAGTGTCCGGCTCAACTCTGGCTCCAAGAACAGAGTTCTACACAGCTTTTTCCCTGCATCAAGAAAATCTTTGTTCCAGTACTTATCAAGTTTACCCTGGGAACAATCAGCTTCTGAGTGACAGTCAAGTGGAGCATCTGTGAACTCCCAGTTATTCAGGTTTTAGTGTTTTTGTATGAACAACTTTGTGACTGGTTCAGTCAATATTTTTTCTTGTGAATTAGCATACATATTGGGGAAGATATTTGAATGTTATTTGCTTAAAAGCAGTAGATACAAAAATAAATACTAGTATTAGCTTTTCTAAATAAGTGTGGATTTGTCATATGCTACCATAATTCTTTCCATAAAAAGGTAATATGAAACAATCTTAGACTTCTAACACCACAATATTATGTTTCCTTTTGTATCATGATTTGAAACACTGAGATTAAAGTCTGTAGGATTTAGATTCATATGCTATTAATATGTAATTAATGTACATAAAATAAAGGAACACCCATTTTCCTAATTATTTTGTCAAAATTTCCCCATTTTTGTTTGTTTTGAAGACAAATAATTTAGGTTTTCTTCTTGACAGATCTAATTTTTTTTTTAAAGATTTTTTATTTATTCATGAGAGACAGGGAGAGAGAGAGAGGGCGAGAAAGAGAGAGAGGCAGAGGGAGAAGCAGGTTCCATGCAGGGAGCCCGATGTGGGATTCGATCCTGGGACTCCAGGATTACTACCTGGGTGGAAGGCAGGCGCCAAACCGCTAAGCCACCCAGGGATCCCCGACAGATCTAATTTTTAAAGAACTTTTGTTTCACCCATTTGTCATAAAGCCCAATTTATTATTCCTTGAATTTTTGGATTTTTCTATTTAAAATACTGAGCTTTCAGTGAAAGAGATGAAATATTTGTTTTTAACCCAACAGTATCAGGAATATTAGGGAAAAAATAACCGTTTTCACCAGAATTGCCATTTACTAGAAATAGAAATTATCTAGGACATTAATGAAATATATTGGATCTTGTTTCTCAAGTATTAATTGAAATTACATCTTTATGTTTTATTAAAAAACATACTTGTTGAATATTTCAGTAACTTGGTGTTTATATGTAAGGTTTATAGTAATTGCAAAGTATTAGTCTGAATGATTAATGGTCATTAATTAATGTTTGGGGTTTTGTTGATAATTACAGCCTAGATTCTGAATGAGGAAAAGATATATGTGTGATTGAAATAAGTGTGTGATTGAAAAAAAAATGTCTTATGAATGTGATGAAATTATGTTTAAGCTCTTTTAAGAAAGGTTTGAAATTTAGTGTCAAATGGGACTCTCAGAAATAAAAGGGATACATTATTTTGCAAAAATAGAGGAAATTTCCTGGGGAGTACTGGGTATTTAAATGTTTTTTGTGTGTTGTTACACTATAATATCCAATAACATGTTAAAATATGTTCCTGAAATAATAAGAGGGTGGTAATGATTTGAAAAATCAGACTTAACATTTTCAAAAGTAAGTTAGTGAACACCCACATATCTAACTCCTAAATTAAATAGTTGTAAATATTTTCCTGTGCTTACTTCCTACATAGATATTTGTAGACATGGACTGATTTGGGGCCAGGGGTGGGGGAAGAGGTGGGAACTACTTCAAAGTAAGGAGCAAGTCCATCACTGAAATTGATGGGTTTGTTTCATCCTAAACAAATGATTAAATAAATTGAGAGTAATTTCGTACTGGACAAGAGTATTACTTCCTTTCCTGTACCCTTCAGAGCTAAATTTTTTAAAAAACAGGAAGCAATTTTAGTGCGCTCATTTTACATAATTGTTTTTCACTGTTGTGTAAAGTGGAGCCACGCATAGCTTCCCAGTTGAATATGGACAAGTAATTTATAGAATCTCACTCTGGAGAAATAGTGAAGAATTTAATTATTTTTATAGTATCTGATATTAAATTGTTTTAATAGTATCTGATTACAATCTATGTATTATATATTAGCTTTTTTTGGTCAAAACCACTGTCTTCTAAGTACAGAAAAAGCATCTTGAAATTTTGTTTTCTTGATTACTGAAAAACAATAATTGAAGTTTGAATCTTTATAAGACACAACCAGAATGCGTTACCTTGGGAATATTACTGTACTTCTTGTCTTTTTCCATATAACCATAATTTAGATTTTAAATACCTCCAGGGGTTCCTCTTCGTTTTTTCATATAGTTTTCCTTTTCAATAAAAGAAGCTTATATTTTCTAGATGGAATATACTGCATTAATCTAGTCAGAGTTTGTAGTACACATTTTAAATAATTATTTTTCAAGTATATTGTCTTATTGTTTGAATCACTCACTGTTATCTTACCAACTCCTCCCCCCTCTGCAACAGTTACTAGATTTTGTTGACTGTGTTTATATAAAAATCTTGTTAGAATTACTGTTTCTTTCCGAATTAATGAAATGGATTTTAAAAGATGGTATTCTGCTTATACATGTACATAAAATTTCAGTTCTATTTATAAAATATAATCACCCAAATTTCATGTAAGGCACTTCCACCTCAAAGTTAAGACTAATTAGTGAAGAATTAATTAGTGTACTTAGCAGGAATACATGATTTTTAAATTTTCAACTTATTTTTTTAAAAAATATTGTCAATAAGTGGTTTTTATTAATTAAAAACAAGGTTCCGGCATTACTTCAATAGTAATATGTGGACTTTACTTGAGTTGTAATGTAATGGACCTAGAGTTTCTTAATGATCTATATAAATGTGTTCTTGGTAGTGTTGAAGACTTTGGAATTGGTATTTGTATCTAAAATTTGTTTCTAGCTCTGAAATGAACATTTCAGATATTTAAGTTAGGAAATACATGGATATGAGGTAGTGTCAAAACTTAAAGGAGTAGCTACAATAATATGTTTTATATTTATATCTGTGACTGGATATTTTAAGACCTATTCGTCCTTGTTCCATCTTATTTATGCAAAATGTCAACCTGCCAGACTTTTGTGAATGTGAATGAGAGTTTAGGTATGTTTTGGGATTTAATCATATATAATCTTATCACTATTAACTTTGCCAACTTTAGCCTATGAGTTATTTATATTTTTATTTTTGTATGCTTATGTGAACAATTTATTTTCTGCAAATTATTGTTGTATGCTTTGTCAGAATAATTACAGTTAATTTTTCTTCAGGCTATTTTCAGATTAGATAACATTAAATCTGTATCAAATGTAACACATTGCTTAGATTTATAAATGTTGCCTAGTGTTTTTATGTAATGAAAAAAGTAAGCGATCTCACACATAGTAATACTCTTTTAATTTCTCACCTTTTAAAGTGTTGGAGGCAGTAGTAACTTGCTCAGTGGTTACTTAGTCTTTAATGCTAATTTTTTAGAATTGCTTAGAATATTTGCATGTTGATGGAGTGGGTAGAATATTTTTTGGGGGGGAGTAGAATATTTTAAACAGTAGGAACTAGCAGTTTAGCAAAGTGAACATAAAAATCGGAGTAATTGTTTGCAAAATGATACTTTCTCAGTCATACAGAATTTCATGTATTCTGAGCCATGTTATTCAGAATTGTACTATATCCCTTGTACCAGAATGTATTGAGGGGTCCTACTGTTTGCTCTTGTGCCCTTTCCTAAGGCAGAGATACAGTAGTGGAACAACAAAATCCCTGCTCAAGATTAAACACCAGCAGCCATGAACGTGCATTCAGATTGGTGGTTCTCAAACTTCAGTGTGCCTTGAGGCTCCTGGAGGGCTTATTAAAATATCTCTGGGCCCCATCCCACAACTTCTGATTTCAGCTGGTCTCAGGTGTGGCTGAGTAATGTACATTTCTAACAAGTTCCCTGATGATCTGACATTGGGCTTGGGGACTCCTCTTTGAGAATTTCTGTTCTAAAATATTAAAAGAATCACAGTAACATTTTTGGTTGGTTGATTTTTGGTGGTGGCATAGGTGATTGTCCTGGTACATTATATGCTGCTTAGGATCCCTGGCCAATCATTGAAACCATTCAAAAACTTCCAGCTACTGCCAGTTGATAAGTACTGCAAAAAGTCCATTATTTTTAAGTAGGCACTCTCATGGCTATTGAGTACTAAATCTTTTGCATATATGTAATTATTACCTTCATTTGAACTAGGATTTCATTTTTGTGTCACAAGCCTAGTTATTTCAAGTGAATATAGAAAAGTACAATTTGAAAATTTTATAAAACTTTTGCACGTAACTGATTTGCAACTACTTACACCAGCATGAGAAATGAAACAGTGTGATAATGTTTCAGTATCAGTATATTTGAAGATGCTTGGGACACTGGCTGGCTGTAGGACTCTTGCTGGACCTTGGGATTGTGAGTTTGAGCCCCACGTTGGGTGTTGTGGATATTTAAGAAAAAAAAAAATCTTAAAAAAATCTTGAAGATGCATATGCCTGACAGGTGAAGGTTTTAGAAAACTTAGTCTTTGCTCACTATGTTGATAAATATGAATACAGTGACACCATTTTGGTGGATTAAAATGATGGCTCAACCTTTCTCTTTTGTGAACTGGTCTTTAGCTATTCTAGATTGAAGATAAAGATTTGATAAATGCATATTCTAAAGACCATGAGTATATTTATTAAATTGTAGTTTCCTTTTGGTTTTAAACTTGCATTTGCATTAGTCATTTTAGAAAGTAATGCCGTCAAGGAGTTCAATAAATGGAAATTGTTGAGTAATTTTATGGTAAAAAGTTAGAGCCTGGCTTGTGAGACTTTACAAAGATTAACATACATATATATATTTCAAAGTCTATTCAGAATTATGCAGTACACTAAAACAATTAAATTGGGCCATAATGAGAGGACATAGTATATTGATTATGGTTCTTTTCAAAAGTTTTTGACTATGTTGATGCAAAGAAACAATCACCTGGTTTGTAGCCTTCTGAATATCTTAGGTAGTTTCTAGAACATGTGGTGTATGTCTTCTAAGAGTATCTGTGTATAGGAAAGGAGGTAGACTTTTTTTTCTTTTTCTAAGATTTTATTTGAGAAAGAAGGGGGGAGAGTGTGCACAGAGACAAAGGGAGAAGCAGACTCCCTGCTGAGCAGGGAGCCTGGTGCATGGCTCAAATTTAGGACCCTAGGAATCATGATCTGAGCTGAAGTTAGATGCTTACTGGACTAAACCACCCAAGCAGACTTGTTTATAATAGTAATTTAGATATCACCTAGGTGCCTGTCTTGCTTCCCAAAGATTGAACTAGCATAATGTAATTTATGCTAGTTTTGCCAGGAAATCACACTGACCAAGCATTTTGTGTATTTTGTGGACTAGAAATGGGTTTGACTCTGAGAGGTTACATATCTGTCAACAAGGAAGTCAATTCATCTACTCTTTTATCTTTTAACTTTGCACCAACCTACTCCTCCCTCATTCTTTCTTAAGTCAGATTCCTTACTCTGTGGAAACCCAGGTCCTAAGAGACTACTAGATTTCTTCCCCCAAGGTGGCTTATTAACTCTTTTCCAATTGAGGAATTTTGGTGCAGTCTAATGAGAGTAAAACGTCATTTCATCTATTTAAAATTACGTGAATAGATTTATTACACATTTATTTTTCCTGTTCAGTAATTTATTACTAATTTTCTTGAAGAAATGATTAACTTCTGTGGTAGTACTTGGACACTACAAGTGAATTATAGTTCTACAAAAATCAGTGCTTAACTTTATTTTTTTAGGTACACAAATTCAGAAAAATAAAATTTGAAAAAGGAAGCTCTTAAACTATACATTACTGAAGTTTTCTGGCTCAGATTATGGTTTCCCTATATAATAGTGTCTCCTTATCTGAAGAGGAAAATTAAAATTCTAAGACACCCCCCCCCCATAGATGTCTAAAGGTGCAGATAGTACCAAACCATATATATACTTCCCCCCCCATTTCCATGCATGTCTGCGATAAAGTTTAATTTATAAATTAGGCACAGTAGTATTAATAGATTAACAGTAATGACTAATGAAAAATACAATAATTGTAACTGTATACTGTAATAAAAGTTATGTGAACTTGGCCTCTGTCTCAGAATATTGTACTGTACGCATTGCCTGTGATGGTGTGAGGTGATAAAATGCCTATGTAATGAGATGGAGTGAGGTGAGTGTTAAAGGCATTGTGATATAGCAGTAAGCTACTACTGACCTTCTGACCATTTGTCAGGAGTGTCGTCTGCTTCCAGATTATGGGTAACAAACTTGGAAAGAACAACCACATATAAAGAGGACTTTTATATAATCCCTGCACACCTGACCCCATATTTAACAGCTGCTGTCATCCTACTAGGCAGGCATAAAAACTTTAGATTTGTATTTGATCTGTTGCTACTATTTAGAATTATGCATGATGATTAATTAGGAAAATACAAAAAACCTTATTTTTTTGTTTCTTTATATTATGGTACATTGACTTTTATCTGGAACCAGTAAATCTTTTAAAATATTAGAGGAGATCAGAATGTTTTGGAAAATGGTGTGTTCCAAATTTTAGGGATAGGAAGTATATAAAAAAACAAGTGTTCAGATTGTTAATTTCTGCCTTGCCTAGATAGTATGTTCATATTTTTAGGGGAGTAGATTTTATGTCCCGGTATTCATGCTACAATGTTAGAGCTGAGGTAAACTAAGATGTAGTTAGGTTCATATTATGATCTTTGAGATCTCTTAGTGGATGAGAGCAATCTCTAGGTTAATTGCAATTATAGATCTTAAAATTTGAATTATTTTGCAGCTACTTGAACCAAGCTACTGTCACAAGCAATTTCTAGTCTCTTTTATAGATCACATAAGTATGATGTACATGTTAAATAATTTAGCACTTAAAGTGTTCAATGCTGGTTTTCTACAGTTGCTATATTGACCGTTTCTTGCAGTTTGGGCACTGTAGATTAGCTGTGCACAGAGTAGAACAACCCTCCGTTCCTATGGCACTAGTGTTCTAGACCTAGAAGAACAAATAAGAGTCGAAATAATTTATGAGGTAAAAAGGATAGAAAAAATGACAGCTTCTGTTTTAGGTAAAAGGACTGGAAAATGCTTATCTCAGGAGACAGAGGGACAACATTGTTTAATTTAGTCTGCGCTGATAAAAGACAACATGTAATAGATGAAGTGGAAGTCATAAGTCTGTTGGAGCTGTGCTGTTCATTGTGGTGGCCATGTGTGAACTGTTGACTCTTTGGAATGGGACTAGTGAGATTAAGACTTTTAATTTTATTGTAATTAAGTTGGATATAGCAATACAGTGTGTTTAGCATATTTGGAACAACTTGGGTATGCAAATTTCCTTTTGCATCTTAAATACAATGAAATCTAAATACACATAAATATTGGAGAGAATTTACCACTGACTTAGATGTGTAAAGTACAGAATTGCAGACTTGGTATGAAGAAATGAATGTAAACTATCTCAGTGTTTAATATGATTGTTGAAATATATTTTGGATATATTGGGTTAAATAAAATATATTTAGCTAATTTCATCTCTTGCTTTTTTTCTCTTTAATGTACTTAGAAATTTAAAATTTCTTACATTGCATTATTTTTCTTCCAGATAGTGCTGGTTTATAATAGTAACTTTGTCAAATTTTTCTTTTCCTTATGTGAATGTAATCCCAGAATCTCATTACATGGTGTAATTATGCAGTTCAGTTATTTTTATCTTTTTAAAAAATTAATAATTTGAGTTGAACTCTATCTAGAGTTTATGTATTCACCATTGGGTGTTAGTGAGATTGATTTCCTGGTAGTATAATTGCTTAGTGTTTGTATAGGAGTGCAAGAAAGAAATTTGAATAACAGTTTTAGGAAGTAAATTGTGCACATTAAGTTTACATTTATTCCTTTCACTTTTGTTCCCCCTTTTTTTGTTTATTATCTACTTATACTCTATAAAATTTAAGTCCAAAAATTGTCATACAAGATTTCTCTTAAAATCTTTGAAGTTTTTGTGTTCATGTTTATTTCATTCTCTCCACGATGTCAGCTCTAGGAGAATAAGGATCTTACCATTTGTGGCTTATCCTCATTTTATAGTACATCCTGATTAAATGTTTTTTTAGCAAATGATTGACACCAGTTTAGGGCAACACATGGTGTTTACATGAGAATATAAAATGAAGAAAATATGGTCCTTGTGCTCTTGGGATTTAGAATTTAATGATTTTATGCAAGCAAAGTGTAAGGCCAGTTGATAGGAAGGAAAGGAATAGGAAATGTTCTGAAAACCTTGAAGCAAGTATCCACTTACCTTGGGAAGACTGGGAAGAATTCACTAAGATACTTTTGAGCAGGTCATTAAGGTGAGTAAGTACTTGTCAGCTGTAGGGTTTTTGGAGGTAGATGATAAGGAAGGGGTGGGTTGTGGGATGATGGAATGGTGTAGTCAGAAGGACTAATAAGTGAACAGTTAATAAGGAGCTGTCTAGTGTAGGAGGGGAGAGTAGAAAAGGGAAAAAGTGTTCAGATGAAACTGATCTAAATTGAATTTTGATTTTTACCTTTTAGGTCCTGGGTATCAGGACAAGAATTAAGTGGATCAGAAAGCAGAGAACATAGATCATTGGTTCTCTCCCACACTCTCCACCCTCCACATGATATTTGGAAAGATCTTTAGTGTCTGTGATGATTGTTCAGATTCCAGACAATGATTCAGAAGTAGAGTGATCTTAATAGACTAGTTTGGTGGAAGAGGGGAAGATGAAAAGTGTTCTGTTTTTCTAGTTTGAATGATGGGGTGATGGTGCAGAGAAACATTAACTGAAACACAGAAGGTAAGTGTGTTCAGGATTGGGTTGGGATATTTAGTTGCTTGAGGTAGAGGAAGGTATTGGATTTGTAAAAACATTTTGGTTTGAGTAACTGGTGGATTATTGGAATTCTAAAACTCTGCTGGTAAAATACGTCTTCTCAAGGCACAGTCATTTGTAACTGAAGGTGTCTGTAATACCCTCCTAACTTGTCTTGCTTTTACTTTGGTTCTTGTAATTTATTTTCCACATAGTATCTAGTGCACCCTTTTAGAGTGTGAATTAGATGACTCTGCTTTTTAGATGCAGTAGTTTTCCATTTAAATTAAAACCCAACTATAGGGGCACATGGGTGGCTCAGTTGAGCGACTGACTCTTGAATTTGGTTCAGATGGTGATCTCAGGGTCATGGGATTGAGATTGAGGCCCCAGTTGTACTATCTTCCCCCCAAAAATATATTTATATATTTCATATAAAATATACTTTCATATATTTCATATATTCAACTGTATTGTAGGCCCTGGGGCTTTTTTTTTTTTTAAGATCCTTTTGAAGAAATCTCTACTCCAAAGCATGGTTTTTTTAAAGATCTTTTTGGAGTAATCTCTACCCAGCATGGGGTTCAAATCCACAACCTCAAGATCAAGAGTTGTACACTCTACCAACTGAGCCAGCCAGGCGCCTCTACCTTTCCAACCTCATCTACTTTCTACCCCTTGTTCACTAAACTCTAAAGTCGTTCCTCTGTCTCCCCAGATATTTTTATAGGTTTCAAAAGAAAGAGTCCCCAATAAAATTTTCATTCCTGTCACTTTCAGTATATGATATTTACTAATTTGCTCATTGTGCCTACATTTTATTCATCTCTTACCAGTGTTTCCAGTATTGTAGCATAACATTTGACACTCAGTATTTCTTCAACCAGTCTGAGGGAAAATCCAGAAGACCATCAGAAGAGTAATGGCATAGATTTAAATGTAGTGTCAGTACCAATTGAAGTGTGTGGATGAGAATCCCAGTTTGCATATGCATTCCCTAAATTGTTATTGAGCATTTTTGTCTCAGCAACATTGTACATATAATAGTAAAGAAAATACAGTTGGTCCTTAACCTTCTTTGAGCTTGAAGTCCATTGGGTGGCAAGAGAAATCATGGGAAGAAATGATAAATTCTTAGTTCTGTCATTGTCGTTGTACTGAAGGTAAGAGCAAGAAGAGCCAGTGGAGAATGTGAGTTAATAGCCCAGTTTTTAAATAGAATTTAGGAGAATGTGTACCCTTACATATACCTATATAGAAATATATCTAAAGAAAGTACTAAGAGCTAGGGAGGGAGGGAGAGAGGAAATGTGAAGGGAGAAATTTCAAATGGATGACCTAGAGGCTGGAGAATGGGTGAGGTTGGTGGCATGAAGACACATTTTTAACACTAAGGATTCTTAAATTTTTTAATTTTTATTTATTTTTTAAGATTTTATTTATTCATGAGAGACACAGAGAGGGGAGAGAGACAGAGACATAGAGGGAGAAGCAGGCTCCATGCAGGGATCCCGATGTGGGACTTGATCCTGGGACTCCAGGATTACGCCCTGGGCCAAAGGAGCTAAACCGCTGAGCCATCCAGGCGTCCCAGTTTAAAAAAAACAAAAAACAAAAACTCAAAAAAGTGTTTTGTGCATTGGGTGTATGAAATACAGTGGTGTTTTGGTGTTGGTGGAACTGTAAGCATTCAGGAGACCAGAGGAACTGGACATTTCAGCCTTCCTGAGATGTCCAGAGTGCCTGGGTTGCTCAGTTAAGTGGCTGACTCTTGATTTTGATCTCAGGGTTGTGAGATCAAGCCCTGTGTCAGGCTCTCCATTGTGCATGAAACCTCCTTTAAGATTCTCTCCCTCTCCTGCCCCTCCCCATCTTAAGAAAACCCTCCTGATGTGTCCAAATCCTATTATATTTCCAGAAAAAGAACATTTGTTTTTCTAATTGAGTGTAAAATGAAAGCTCCTGGTTTTAAGAGTTTACATGTTTGTTTTTCTCTTGCCCTTTTTCTTTTTTAAGATTTTATTTGAGAGCACATGCAAGAGAAAGTGTGAGTGCGGGAGGGGCAGAGGGAGAAGCAGACTCTTCCTTAAGTGGGGAGCTAGATGCAGGGCTCAAGTCCAGGACCGTGGGATCATGACCTGAGCCGAAGGCAGACACTTAAGACTGAGCCATGCAGGCACCCTTCTCTCCTACCTTTTTTTAACGTTGGTATAAATCGAGAAGATTAGAAGCGGCAAAAGTAGGACAGGTCCACTGCAAAGAGCAGCTGTTCAGGAGGGTACCCTATGAAAGTGCAGCTCATTGTTGATGTGATTGTCCATACACATTTTTATATGTGGTCCTCAGATAACACTTGTAGAGATGCTGAAGTTCTGATCATGGTAATTCTCTAGTAAAGAGTTAAGATTTCCAGGAGAATTCATTCAATAAAGCTTGGATGTTATGAAGGGAACACGTACCTAGTCCTCTTTTATACGTAACTTGGGTATTGTATCAAGAGCTGAAAAAACTTGTTCAAATATTGGGAGAGGGGCACCTGTGTGTGTCTCAGTCAGTAAAGCATCTGCCTTCTGCTCAGGTTATGATCCCAGAGTCATGGCATCCAGTCCCGCATCAGGCTTCCTGCTTAGTGGGGTGCCTGCTTCTCTCCCCCCTACCACTCCCTTCAGTTGTGCGCTCTCTCAAATACATAAAACCTTTAAAAAAAAAATAAAAACATTGGGAGAGAAAAGGCATGTAATACAAAGTTTGAAGAAACTTTTGGTCTTTTATTAACAGCTCCTATTTAAGATGGAGTAATTATTCCAATACCCTAAAGGATTTCTTAAAGGCTACTAATTCCCTTCCATTCCTTTATCATGGTCTTTGAGTTAACATTCATTACTGTTCATTTTGATGGATTATAGGGACTTTTAAAATCACTTCTAAAAGAGCCACTATTTGCTTTTCTGAATTACCTTTACAATAATATTTTGAAATATTTCCAAGAAGATAAATGAACATTCTTCGTACTTATATTGTTGACATTACTGAGTTCCTGCATTTTGATTTTTATCTTTAATATATTTTATAGTAAATGGAAATTAAGTTAGGAAAAAGGGAATGCCACTGAGTCTGTGGAATCTAAAGAAAACTTCCTGTTTTGCCATTTCTTCCCCATCCTTCAGAGCTGATGAAAAGTTGGGAGATAAATGTCTAAATACTGGGGATGATTTAAAATTTTTCCAGTTTACATTATGGCACAAATTTAGTAATCAACATGTTACAGTGGTACATGTCATCTAACATCTACAAGGAGGACAAATAAATTAAGTCAGGTTAGCCAAAGTTCTAATAACATTTTTTTTATATAGCTAATATGTACTATGTAAAATACAAGAGTGTGTATATGTGTTTTTTAGTTTTTGGTTTATTTTAAGGCCCAGTGAATGTGGAACTTGAACTCAGGACCCTGAGATAAGACCTGAGCTGAGATCAACAGTTGGGATTCTTAACCTACTGAGCCACCCAGGCACCCCTAAGTATTTCTTTTTTTTCCTTTTTTTTTTTTTTTTTTTTTTTACCCCTAAGTATTTTAATATTTACTTGAACTTTAGTTATATTTCCACACTCACTAGTGTGGAAAGAGAATTGGTTTTTAAGACCATAATTGCTATTTGAACTAATTTGTATAAATTCTTCATAAATTTTTTCCCTGACATTCAGTGTCTTTAACATTTCATTTATTTCCCATGCTCATCATCCTACTTTTTGTGTCCCTCCTCATCCCAGGATTCCCGTGGAGGCTTACTTTTTTCCTGCTCCAATCTGAGCTGTTGCACTCTAGAACAGCTGCATCAAAACTATCCAATAGAGCCTTAGTGCTCTTCTGGATTGTATGTTCTCTTTGCTGGATCATCATTAAATGAACACTGGAGAATTTGGCAGCAACTATTTTTGTTTGTTCTTTAATAATTATTTTATTTTGGATAGTACTTGAACATATGCATACACAATAGCATGGGTGCTAGTACTACAGTGAGTTTTCTAGAATTTTGTCACATCGTTAAAAATAACTTAGGTATTAAAATGCTAATATAATCTTTGTGTGTTCTGTCATACTTGGATATATGCTAACATGTATATGGTTTGTAAAGTTTTTAAAAAAATGGTTGGGGCCTATGAATTAATTGTACGGAATTACATCAGTGTTACATTTGGAAAGAGCATAGGTTAGTATAAAATAGAGGTGCTCCTAGATCATGAATACCTACTGCAGAATTAGTTATTCATGATCTAGGAGCACCTAGATCAGATGACATGGACCATCTGCTCTATTCATTAAGTATTTGGTACATTTAAGACTAAGACTCTCAATGTGGTCTACCTTTGCTTAAGACTTAAGGCATACAGTGCAGGCAGGGTAGATACAAAGTGCTCCTGTTGTTGAGTAATTCCAAATTCTGGTGGCAGAGGAATGGAATATAGCACAATAATTATGATACAGGGATGAAGAAAAGGCCTAAAGGAAAACAAGAGGATGGTAAACACCCGTAGGAGCAGCACTTTTGAATAATTTGAAACTTATATTTGCATGACGTGTGAGGCAGGCAGAAGAAAGGAAAAATTAACACATAAAGTAAGTCTTGGAATCTTTGTTATCAATAAAAATGCATTTTGTTGTGATTGATCTGGAACATCACATGGAGTAGATTATCACATACTCCATTACCCAGTTTTTAAAATGTGTGTTCACCTCAGTGGCGGTGCTGGTTATATTTGGGTGACTTCACATACTACACATGAAATCTGTTGTCCAAAATTAAGTGTTACAGAGAGTTTGGAGAAGAGAAATGTATAGAAGATAAACTAATTGGGAAGGATGAGAATGTTTTTGCTTAGGCATGGGAGATACAAAGGACCATTCAGAACAAATACTTGTTTGAGATCTGGAAATAACCCTTAGCATGTTAACACCTAATAAAAATCAACCAGCCTTCAAATACGGCTGATACATAAACTAGTAAATATATTTTTTGAATTATTTGAATAATAATAAATATGTGATATACAAATGTGGAAGTATGGTATGTAGTGAAAGTAAATTTCTCCATGCCATGTCTACCAGTTGCCCAGCTTCTCTGTCCAGGTATAATCATTGTTACTAATTGCTTGTGTATCCTAGAAATTTCTATGCACTACAGGCATATTTGTATTCATTCTTGATACATACATAAAGACACGGTACACACTTTTGCCATTTATGTATTTCTTCAGATACTCCGTTTTGGAGATTGTTACAAATGGATATGTGAGAGAGATCCGTTGTTTTTACACCTGTTGTTTTAGGTCATTGTTAGGTATGTTACAGATCTTTTTTGGCCAGTGATTAGTTGATGTTCTTCCCCTCCCCCACCTGTTACATGCATGTGTTATAAAGCATGTGTATAAATGTGTATATAGGATAAAATTTCTACCAGTTAAATTGCTTGGTTACGGTTAGTATATTTTTTAACTTTTTTTTTTAAGGTGTTCCCTATCCTAACTCTGAACAGTAAGAATTTAACTTTATTCCTTGCAGTACCCAACCAAATACATAAAGTCAGTCAAGATCAGGGGTTAATAAAAACTGATGGGATTGTTGCAGGTGTTTAGAAGTTTTGAAATAGAAATTATGTAATTGAATTTGGGAGAGCTTTGATGTCTAAAGTTAGCTAATAAGAATTCTAGGAATTAGAGACCTAAAGTCTTGTGCTTTAAATATCAGATTACATTAAGTAGATGCCTGTTTAATTAAACTCTATTGTCTTCGAGAGGGTTATCAATATGCTAGATTTTTAAAAAGTTTATTATAGAAGGAAGCGAGAGAGTGTGATGGGCAAGTAGGAGCAGAGGGAAAAAAATAATCTCCAGCAGATACTCTGCTGAGCGTGTGGAGCCTGGTGTGGGATTCAATCTCATGACCCTGAGATCATGACCTGAGCCAAAACCAAGAGTCAGATGCTTAACTGACTGAGCCACCCAGGTGTCCCAGTACGTTAGATTTTTAAAATGACGTGGTGAACATTAACAGTTTACCTTATGAGAGACATTATGCTCAATTTAATAATGGTTAGCTTAGTTTTTTGTGGTAGAGAAGGAGGGTATTACACTCATCAGAAATCTTTCATTTAAAAAATTTCCACAGTTCTCCAGTGATGGGAATGGGCATTAACATTGCTGTGCCCAAATAGCTAACTTGAATTTTGTTTCTTAAATATCAAGAGTAGGAAGAAACAAAATTTTCTAGAAGAATTCCCATTTTTGGTGTTCATATTATAATATCACTTTGAATTTCAAATCTTATATGGAAATACTGGAGGGAGGTAGATACTTCATTTACAAACCAAAGAGCATGGAGGCTCTAAGCTATATTTGAGGTTGGTTCTACTTAGAATTAATAAAATAACTAAAGGACACTTGTATATATTCCCAAAGAATTGTGGTTTTTATTCAGTGAATTATTCTTTTAAGATTTTATTTATTCATGAGCAACAGAGAGGCAGAGACATAGGTAGAGGGAGAAACAGGCTCCATGCGGGGAGCCCGATGTGGGACTCCATCCCAGGACCCTGAGATCACAACCTGAGCCAAAGGCAGATGTTCAACCACTGAGCTACCCAGGCTTCCCTATTCAGTGAATTATTATGTAAGTTTGAACACTCAGAGCAAAATGAAATTATTTTTTTCATTAAAAATTATATCTTCAGATAGTAGCTTTTAACAATGATGTATACATTGTTTGCCCAGGGACTTAAATGAGCAGTTTGCTGTTAGCAAAACTAAAGTCTCCTTGTTCAGAGGTCATTTCTTCCACCTACATCCTTCAATATTCGTCATACTTGTGGAGTATTCTCTCTCCAATGTATTACTGGAGAATAAACGTTTTGTTTCACAAACACAAGATACAGCCGGGCTGGGGAAAGGGACAAGTCCGTTGTAGCTAGGATAGTCAGAGGAAGCTTCTTTGAGGAGACATTAGAGCTGATTGGTAATCTGAATGATCAGAAGGAGGGGACTTGAAACATTGGAGGTGTTGAAGTTTGTGACCCTAATTCAAGCTGAGGGCGTTAATTTATAGCACGGGGTAGGAAAATGTTGCTGGAATTCAGTGAACAAAGCAAGGATGTTTCTTAACCCCCTTTTTTCCCTTCATTGATTCCTCTCAGGTCCCCCATGAAATTTTTTGACCCCCCCCTTCATGAAATTTTAACTCAACTGTTTATATAAATATATCTGTTATCTATGCTTTTATATGTTGGAGATTTTTGCCCTCCCCTGCTCCCACCTTCAACTATCTCCCTCTGGGGGCAATACTACCCCATTGAGAACGCAAGATGTAGAGTAGTGTGTGCCACAGTAAATAGTTGAGATTTTTTTCTTGATGAGAAATCATCATAAAGGCTTGGGCCAGGTAGTGACATGATATAGTTTATGTATTAGAAAAGCGTTTTAGCCACTCATAGAGATTTGACTCCAGGAGAGCTAGAATAAAAAGGCGAGCCAATTAGACCAGTAAGGGGAGGTGAAAGGTAATGGTACTTGATCTACAAAGATTATAATATAAAGAGATAAGGAAGAGTAGAAAGAACAAAAGACGGAAGAGAGAATAAATGGATGTAGCATTAATGGTTATAAAGTAGGTCTACATATGAGGTTGTTGAAAGCTTGGGGAACAGTGTGCCCTCCACATTACAAAGACAGGTTGCCTATAGAACCCACTGAAATGAAGGAAGGAAATAAATGACCCTTGGTAAATATGAAACTTGTCTGATTTTAAACCTCTTGTTACCATTTGAAGTTTATTTTTTAGTATCAAAAAGAATTGGGCAGCCCGGGTGGCTCAGTGGTTTAGCGCCACCTTCGGCCTGGGGCCTGATCCTGGAGGCCCTGGGATCGAGTCTCATGTCAGGCTCCCTGCATGGAGCCTGCTTCTCCCTCTGCCTGTGTCTCTGCCTCTCTCTCTCCCTCTCTCTTTCTCTGTCTCATGAATAAATAAATAAAATAAAATCTTTTTAAAAAAAATCACAGAATTTAGAATGACCAAAACTCCAGATTTATATCAGTTTTGTTTTTTATTCCTTAATAGGAATGTACTGCCATATTTTGTGCCTTTGGTCCATACTTTTTACTGGGGAGTCTTTTTAAAAACCTACCTAGTTTGTGTTCTACCATAGTGGTGATTATTAGTCTATGAACATGTTCAGTTAAAGTTTCTGTTAGAATTAAATGATTCTTATCTAATAGGCAAATCTTGGGCCCTCCAAGATATTGAGGGATACTATTGTGAATTCCCTAAGGCATCAGGACTCTCCTATAGGTACTTACTGCGGTTTGTTGAATTAGTGAACAGGCTGTTTTTCCAAGATCATACTGAATGTTATTAGCAGAACCCAAATGAGATTTTATTATACCTCACAGTTTTGTCTCAAAATTGAATATAATGAATGCAGAATTACTGGGAATGTTTAACAAACCCTGATGGTGACTGAAAATGGCAAATAACATGAGTAGCAAATATGGTTTTAAAATGGGACTGCCGGGAATTGCATGGAGTTCTGAGATTCACACACCATTCAGACCCTGTAATTCCTTGCCAAGGAGAGGTGTGAAGTCCTCTTGGGCTCTGATGAGACAGCACAGGCATCTGGAGCTTTTGCTGATAAGAGTATGTTGTATTAACAAATGATGTGGAGGCATAAAAAGTTGAGAAATGAGATTTAATGACTTTTCTTAAGCTTTGTTTTTGTGTTTTCTGTTTCTGCAGCCTGATTTCTTATAGCTGGTGGTAATCAAACAGGAAATTTTGCACATTTTTAAAATGTGACAAAAATTTTTTAACTCGTCTGTTTTTAGACTTTTCAAAACCCTTTTTTAGAACATGTGTTGGCATCCAGCCATCCTGGCATACATGTCCAGGACAAAGTATTTTCATCAATGACTTAGTTTAGCACCTGTTTTCTACCCTATATTTAAATAAATTTAAATAGATAACACATAATAGTGCAGATTATACTTACATAATGTTTGAGTAATTTCTCCCCAGTGTAACCACTTGATATTTACTGTGTATGAACATGAGATGGAATCTGCAAGAAATGTTTTTCCTCTTAAGATGATTTTATGTTCAAAGTAAGTAACATGTTATTTTGTATGGTTTTAAGTATTTGGTGAAAAATAAACTTGAATATTATTTGCTAATTCATTTCCAGTGCTTTTTCATTATATATGAACTGGTCGATATATTAAATAATGGATTCTTTGATGTGGCAATAATTTACTTGAAATACTGAACTTTTAAATAGTGGAAGCCATACAGGTAAGTTCATAATAACCATCTTTTATCTTGAACTGAAAGTACAATTTATTGTTATTGTACTGCAACTTGTTTTAAAACTTAACTTTGGGGTACTTCAGACTCTTGATGTCAGGGTCATGAGTTCGGGTCCCATGTTGTGCTTAGAGATTACTTTAAAAGAAAAAACATAAAAACCTTAACTCTGATTATGCAGTGATCAGATACATTATCTTTGGCTTTTGGGGAAGGAGTGCTTGAGAAATCTTAGGTGATCACAAGAAGATAATGCTGCCTTTTTTTCCCTTTTCTTTTCTCTCTCTCTTTCTCTCTCTCTCTTTTTTTTTTTTTTTTTTTTTTAATTAAAATGCCTTTGTAGGAATTTGGGGACAAAATTAAGTTTGAAATATTTCAGTGGTGTCTTTCAGTCCCAAGTCATTGTTGACATCATCCCAGTTCCTTGCAAATACATACAGGTCTGAGACCTTGAAACTGTGAGTTAGTTACAACTTTTCTTAGACGTCATGAATTCTGTATGATAAAAGTCATCAATTTGTACTTTATTAGATTTCATTTGAGTCTTTGCTGAATTTTACATTTCTTTGATAACGGAAGTAAATGTTATGACCTTTGGAGAAAAAGATGGTGTTTGTGTGTGTGTGTGTGTGTGTGTATCAATTTATTTTCCTGAAAAACCTAGTTGTCCTCAATAAAGCTGAAAAAATAAAGATTTATAAAATCTTTATGTATTTATAAATGATACTATTTATATTTAATAAGATTTATAAAATCTTTATGTATTTATAAATGATACTATTTATATTTAATAAGATTTATAAAATCTTTATGTATTTATAAATGATACTATTTATATCTTATTTACTCAAACACAACCTTTTTATAGATACTTATTTCTTAATTTTGAGTTGTTATATGAACTTTAAAATAATCTCTTTCTCATTCTTTAATTTAAAAAAACTTAAAATCCTGGGGCTCCTGCCTGGTTCCATCTGTGGAACATGTCACTCTTGATCTCAGGTTTGTGAGTTTGGGCCCCATGTTGAGTGTAGAGATTACTTAAATAATCTTTGAAAAAAATAAACCTTAAAATGCTGCTTTTTAAAGATTTGGAATAGCCTGTCACTTAAATCTGTGAGTTTGGTTTGGCAGCCACTTTTTTCATAAACTTCTGGGCCCCTTTCTAGTTAGTACATCTTGCGTCAGAGGCAACCCCTGTTTTATTTTGATCATCATAAATTAGTTTTGCCTGTTTTTGAAGTTCATGTAAATGGAATAATAGAATATATACTCTTTGCTTCTGGCTTCTTTCATTCAACATAGTGTTTTAGAGATTTATTCTGTGTTGCATATATCAGCAGTTGTTTCTTTCTCATTGCTGCATAGTGTACCAGTACATGGATATGCCACATTTTTTTTTATCCAGTCTCCTATTGATTCTTGGGATAGATCCCAGTTTGAGGTTATTATTAATCAAGCTCCTATGCACATTCTTGTACACATCCTTCACACACCTCACACATCTCATTTTTCTTGGGGAAAATATCTGGGAGTGGAATTGCTGAGTATAGGGGATGTGTAAGTTTCTTAGAAACTGCCAACAGTTTTCCACAGTGTCTCTCCTACTTTTACATGAGCAGCGTATGTGATTTCTCTTGTGTTCTGCATCCTTGCACATCATTGTGGTTTTTAATACACATTTCCCTAGTAACTTCTCATACACTTTTTGCCCATTCATATACCTTATTATGTGATGCATTTTTGCCTTTCATACCCTCATTGCTATTTATACAGTAGTTCCTCCCGCCACTTACCTGAGAGTGTAACACTTTTTGAAGACCCCCCAGGGGATGCCTGAGCTGTGGATAGTACCAAATCTTAAAAATAACTGTTTCTTCCTGTATTATGTAACAGTAATAAAGTTTAATTTACAAATTAGGCACAAGAGATTAACAGCAATTACTAATGATGGAACAATTATAACTATACAGTAATAAAAATTATATAGAGTATGGTGTCTCAATGTTTTACTGTACTATTATTATCTTTGTGTGATGATGTGACATGCCTACGTGATGAGCCGAAGTGTGATGAACAGCGTAGGCATGGTGAAGTAGCATTAGGTTATTATCAACCTTCTGACTTTTCAGAAGAGGGTCACCTGCTTCCACACCACCTTTAACTATAGGTAACTGAAACTGCAGAAAGTGAACCTGGGGGTAAGGGGGGAATGACTATCATAAGGCTGTGTGGTTTTATCACTTGTCTATTGTAAAACTCATTGACCTATGTATAACCTATGATTTAAAAAAAATTGGGAAAAAAGTATAAAAAATTTTAAAAATTGGGTATCTTGATTAGAATTCTGGAAATCCAGATGATAAGGGAATGCAGAATTGAATGTTCATATTATGGACTTTTGCTTTTTGTAAAATATCAGTTGGAAAATAGGTGTTATATAATTTAAGTTTTATTATGATGTCTGGCAGGCTAATGTAGGTAGAAGATACACGGGTTGACTAAAAAACAAAAAGCCCTCAGTTTGCTATATTTTACTGACAAAGAAAAGATTTTATTTGTGAGAGAGAGAACTAATGGAAGGAGCAGAGGGAGAAGGACAAGCAGGCTCCACACAGCAGAGAGCCCAATCTGAGATCATGACCTGAGCTGAAACCAAGAGTCAGATACCCGACCGACTGAGCCACCTAGGAGCCCCTTATTGCCAATTTTCAGGCCAAAAGAGTCAGTGAAAATTTAAATGTTGAGAAACTTTGTGTCTTTTTCTCAACTAACTGTTCAGTTAATGGACTGTATTGTTCCATTTGTTCATCACTTGAAATTGTATTACATCAAAAAGATGAACTTGTAGACGTATTGTCCATTGTTGTAGAGATTTGCCTCTTTCATGGGTGTTTACTCAAGTTTCCTTGGGAGATGATGGCTTTTGAATTTTTGGCCTAATATTTTTGGGTATGTTATTCACTTAATCACACAGTATTTCCCTATACTCTTGGGAGATTTATTATCATTACTATTTTAAGGATTTGAGAGAGAATGAGAGACTGTGTGCTTGAGTAAGCCAGGGGAGTGGCAGAGGGAGGGAGAGGATGCTCAGGGAGACTCCCTACTTGAGTGAGGAGCCCGATGCAGGGCTTCATCCCAGGACCCTGAGATCATGACCTGAGCCAAAATCAAGACTTGGACGCCTAACGGACTGAGCCACACAGGCACCTGAAGATAAATTCTTTGTTGCTTAAAGAAAACCTGTTAGTTAACATTGAAATAAAATTACTTCACTAAGGATTATGTTACATATTTTCATTGTTGTGAATTGCCTATAATGATACCATTTGGTTTATTTATTGCTTTAGCAGCCAGTATTGTGGTCTGTGTCTTCGTTGTGAAAGCAAAGGATCAGATTGAGTTGTGAGCGCTCTTGTATATAAGCTGGCTCTGATGGTAATGTTTGATAACATGGATATCCTCCCATTTCCATACCTCAGACTTCAAAACATACGCTCCTTGGAAGGGAAACCCCACTGCAGAGCGTGTCAATAAAAGTGTGGCTCCTTTAGGGTTTGATACCATGGGAATGTACATCAGAGGAAACACGACCTTTTACATTATTTCTGGCAAGGTGTTTTTCAATATGAACCATTACTAAGTAATACTAAGTATTGCTCACCCCTCATGCTTGCTGAAGTATAATCTATATTTTATACATTTCTTTCTTAGAATGTACTTCTATTATAATTTCTGTATTACATAATACAAATTATATGTAATGTAAGGATGATGGTAGACTTGTGTAGTCACTGGAAAAGGATACCTTCTCTCACTCCAAGAGGGGAGAATGTTAGGTGCATTGTTACATAATTGTTAAGAATGGGCTTTCCATATCTTTAATGTTTTATTCTTTAAGAAAAGTCCTCAGAAAAGCATATGTGGTATTAATGGGTGTTTACATTTCTGACTATATGAAAAGTATTAGGGTGTTAGTTTAGAGGAGCCGTCTTTTCACTCTCAACAGTGCATAGTTCTGGCAGGGAGGGTAAAATCCGCATAAACTTGTGTAGTTTTGATGCAGTTTTCTCTTAAAATAAAAAATGGACCAATTTCATCCAAAGTGGTATCATGTAGTCTTGTTACAGTTATGCTTTAAGATTTCAGTTAAGGGAGACCTTTTCTTTTAATGTACTTATTGGCTGCCGCCCTCCCCCCCATATTTGACAGTATCACTCTGAGACAGGTGTTATGATGCTGAGCATCAGGAAATTTGTGTTCTCAGCTCTCTTTGTGTATTACCTTTCTAGGACTTTATGGACTTCAGATCCAAACTGGGAGTATCATGGAATGGCTGTACATGTGCCATAGCTCACTATGCTTTTCTTAATGGTCATTACAGCCCAGTGTACAATAAACCTGGTCATTTCTTTGTAAGACCACTTTAAACAGAATGGTGGTGATTTTGAGTATTGAATTCAGATATTAAGCCACCCTTTTAAAGACAAAATATTGGCAACTAAACTTGAATAGTTCTAGAGATGACGTTTCTAGGTAATATAGGTAATGATTGCTTTGTAAACTGCAGGTTCACATTTTTGAAAAGTTGAGAAGATAGTATTTTTTTAAACTTATTTATTTATTTATGAAAGAGAGAGAGAGAGAGGCAGAGCCACAGGAGGAGGGAGAAGCAGGCTCCATGCCAGGAACCCAACGTGGGACTCTATCCCGGGACCAAAGGCAGGTGCTAAACCGCTGAGCCACCCAGGAATCCCCAGAAGATAGTATTTTTAGTATTTCTTGTATCATTAAGAATTAATAATATAAGAATTAATAATCCAGTTGTACAGTTTGGCTTCTGGCTCTTCTTATCTGCCTTCCCTTTACCAAAGCAATACAGAGGTACAAATATATACCAAACTAACCTAAGAATCTTCAGTGCCTTTCCTAATTGATAACCTCACAAGAATCCTTTGTAGTAGAATATTTGTAGGTGGAAATATATAAAAGATAATTTTTGATTTGTAGTATGTCTTGTTTGAAAAAACATTTTAAGGTTTTATAACTGAGACCATGGGTACTGTTGGATCATTTGGAATCCCCTTAAATTACATGCAGAATTTCATGTTCATATTCTTTTACATGCAAATTTGCTATAGATAGGTTCATACTGCATCCAATGTCCAGGCAAATTTGAGACCCAAATGAGTTTTGAAAACAGTGCTAATTTAGGGTAGATATTTCCAGTATTTAGGGGTCATGTACCCTAACAGTTTAAAAAATTGAGCGCAAACTTGTATATTTATTTCTAATCTCTAATTGTGTTATCATTGTACTAACCTTTTAGATAGGTTTTAAAAAGCATTCTGAAAAAAAAAATAAAAAAAATAAAAAATAAAAAGCATTCTGTAAGGATAATACCCAAAACTGTATTCCAGTGGAAAATCTGGGATTAATAGTCTTTGGAGAACATTGGTCCAAGGGATTACTAGGGTAGTTAAGAATCTTTTTTCTGATTGAACACAGCAGACATATTTGCCTGTCCTGGTACAAGTAGAATAAAGTACTATAGAATAGAAATCAGGATCCTCTGTAGAATTTTGGATTACAAGATATCAAGCACTGGTGTGCTGAGGCATCACCAGTGCAGACAAGAGGGCCTATCTATGGAAATGAAAAGGAAGGATTTAGCAAAATAGGCTCTTAATATTTTAAAATTATTAGCAGACTTGGAGACTCAAGGTTTAGGATGTAGTAGTGTTTAATGCCAGAACATAAAATTGAATAGTCCGCTCATCTCCAAGAATTATGAATTCAAAGGAAAATTTTCACTGAATGAAAACTGATGACTGTTAAGAACTTTATATAGATTTAACACTTCTGTCACTTTATTAATTACTGAAATTGGCTAAATTTGATTTTATTGTATTCCTAGGAAGGTGAAAGAAAACATGGATGAAGCTTCCTGAATTCGGCTTCTGGCATGAATCAAGCTCAGAGATAGGAAATGCTGGTGTCAGTATTCCCTTTCAGGTCAGTCAGTGTCTATTAAGACGGGGTTCCTTGCTTCTCTTTCCTTAGCCGTACCCCCCCCACCCCCCCCCGCGATCCTGACTCCTTTGACCTCGTGAGTCTGTGTTGTCCCATGTTTTGAATTAGTGGAGTGTTAATGAATAGTTTATGGCGGCAGCCGAGACTTCTGCTTCTCTGCCTCACCAGGATCACTGCCCTTTTCTCTAAGTTGGAGGCGATGTTTAGCTCCAGACTGCCCTGTCTTTCCTCATGGTATTTATCTTCAGGGAAAAATGAACTGAGAGTAGAAATCACATATTAAATACGTCTTTAAGAAAAAACCTTCCTCTGGGTTTTTAGTGATCCCAAGTCTAGAATTTTAGCCTTAAGTTTCTTGGAAACTGTGTAATCTTAAAAATGGTTTAATATCATAAATTCAGACCCATACTAGGGATGATACTAGCTCTGTATCTTCCTTGCTGATTTTTACCCTTTTGTAAATAGGTAACGATTTTCCTAGTATTTTGTTAGATATAAAATTTTTTGAAATATTCACATTGTGACCTTTATGACACAATTCCAGTGACAGTATACTGCCATCCTAATAGATCCAGAAAGTATTATTTTAAGGATATTTCCTTCCTAATCACATTATCTGGTGATGATATACAATCTCTTCTTGCTACTAGAAAAGTCGTCCCAGGGACCAGGAGCTTCAGCCTCACCGGGTTCTTGAGTGCAATCTCAACACACAGCTCACCAAATGAATTTGCCCATTTTAACAAGATCCCAGGGGATTTGAGTGCACGCAGACATACTTGGAAACTTTGAGCAATTCCACCCTTTTAAGGTATCTGATGCCCATGCAGCACAAAAATGTGAGAGCTCTGTTTTGCATTGTTATCCAACTCTAGAATATTAACTTTGAATAGGAATTCTCAAAGCTGGTCCCTAGACCCTCTAGGAGCTTAAGAATACACATTCTCCGGTCTAGCTACTAAACAGGAATTTGAGGGTGGGATCCAGCAATGCAGTGTCTTATTTCTTAAAAGACCTTCAGGCAGGAGTGCTTGGCTGGCCCAGTCAGATCATTTGACTCTTGATCTCTGGGTCAGGAGTTCAAGCCCCATCGTGGGTGTAGAGATTAGTTTAAAAAGTAAGTGGGGGTGGTGCCTGGTGGATGGTTCAGTTGGTTGAGTGTCCAACTCAATCTCAGCTCAGGTTTTGAGCTCATGGTTGTGAGTCGGAGCCCTGCATTGGGTTCCATGCTGGGTGTGAAGTCTACTTAAAAAAAAAGAAAGAAAAAAGAAAAGCCATCCAGGTAAACGGTTTTCATCAGAGAGCCACCAATCTAGAGAATTACTTATTAAAAAATTAGAATTGCCTTTTGAAATTAGAGAATGTTTGTATTGTATGTTCTGTAGACCTTTTGTTGGTATTAAATTTTCAAATTGCTTAATTTGTGTTCCTTAGAATATGAAGAAATAATCGCGAAGTATGTAAGTGGAAAAAACTTAATGTGCATAGGCTAACTGCGCCACAGATCAAAGCTGTGGCATTATGTGGCTATTAGCTTGTCAGGTGGATTTGTCATTGGAACTTTAGGAATTTGAAGTTGATTTTGGAAGAGGTGAATAGTATTTAAAATACCTGCTTTTCATCACAGATATCTTAGTGAAAAGAAAGTGGTTCATTTCAGGAAGATACTAACTTTTACAGTTTATAGAAGTTAATAAAATGCAGAAGTCTTATTAAAAATTCAGTATCTTCAAGTTATCTTTTTAAAGTGTTTCATATGTTTTCAAGAAGTAGCAGAACCCCCTGGGGCTCATTTCGAACACAGACCCACCATTTGAGATTTACAGAGCCCGAGAATTCCAACAGCCTGGTGTTGCTTTGGTGTGGGGACTGCATTTTCAGAGCCACTGTTTTTTTAAGCATTAACATATTTTAACTCTTCCAGCACTTAATCTCAAGATGAGCTCACAAGATTACTAGTTTCAGAGAGAGAGATTACTGAAGAAATATAGGTCCAGTGTATTAATTCAATTCTTGAATATGTTTTAGGTCTGTTACTAGTGACTGTAGCCTAGCAAATTATTTTCTTTGTAACTGAAACTTATGTTTCCAATAGAATATATACAATAGATACTAATTTGTTTGCTAACAAAGAATTTATCTTTTTTTTCAGGTCATTTTGTTGGAGAAATGCTTATAAAGACAGAGGAGAAACAAGCCAGAAAACAAACCTTATTTCATTTGTGAATTTATTACTCCATATAAACAACTATGGATATATGAGTATCCTAACATTTGACATTATGCCTCATGGAGTTTTCTTTGGTTAAAATACTATCTGGAATAGTGCAAACTTCCATTATCATTCAGTTTTTTGTTAAGATATATACTTACCCCTTGGTGTGGTCTTTGCCATGGAGAGTAGTACGGTAGTAACCCACAAATACAGAATAGCCAATAAACTCCCCTTTCAACTTCTGTGAGAAGCATTGGAGGGATTTTTTTTTTTACCACCCATGTGGCCTATAACTTTGGGTTGGTCCCAAGATAAGGAGCTAGTCATGAAATTTGGCAATGTTGTGAGAAGAATCCTGGTTTACTACAGCCATATATATTTTAGCCCAAAAAAAGGAAAGAATGGCGGATATGAGCAAGGCAGAGTTTGAGAGTAATGGAAAATTCCTTTCTTCCAAGTTAAACTGATGCCCAATATTATAGAAGTGGGTTAGATTCCAGCTGACTGGGCTTCTTGGGAGCTTTGGATGAGGGCAAAGGACTATTTCCTGATTTTAATTTGGTCCTTAGTTGTGACTCCTCATTGTAATTACAATTTTCTAGCTTACTATTTAGTTATGCTCTTCTGTACTTGGAGGGAGATACAAGGCTTAGAATCCCAGATTTGGTCTGAAAGGAGAACTATCTCAAGTCAGCACAGGACAGAGGAAAGCAGTGTGTGTTCTATTAGTGGTTCTCCTCATTTATTTAACCAACACTTGGACTAATAAAGCTTTAAAATTTTAAAACAAAACAAAAAATAAAATAAAATAAAATTTTAAAACAATTTTAGGGCTTTATGATAAAGTATTAGGATATAAAACAGTAACTGCATAAAATATTAAAATTTTCCAAATTCTTTTAAGGTACTTCATAAATCCTTTTTGATAATTCTGGTGTACATAGCCTTCTTTTCCCTGGTCTTTGCTCATCTTCCTCCTTTCTCTTTCTTTTCTTTCTTCTTTCTTTTCTTCTTCCTCTCCTCTCCTCTCCTCCCATTTACCTACCTCCTTGCTTTAGAGACACTAGACTTGCTTGATAAATGCTCTTTATCAGGTCCTTTCACTGTTAACATTTTGGATGCTAAGTCTTCTTCCAGCACTAATAAATTCTTGAGAGCTAGCAGAGTTAACACAGTTCTAAAGCACTTGAGCTTCAAATTGCAGCATCCTGAGATTTTACTGAATAAGGTGAGAATGGCTTGGGAAGACAGTGTATGAAAATGACCTGTTCTCAGAGTGAAACTGAACTCCCTTATAGGTGTTTAACATTTTGATAGTATTGGGCACTAGACGCTGCTCTTTGAAACTATTATGGGTAAAATATGTGCTTTCTAATATAGCCATACTCAGAGTGAGCTAGATCTGAAGATACAGAAGTTTAAATTATTGACTCAGTTATGTTGTCCTCAGTACCATATGGACTGGAATAATGGCTGAGAGGTGATTTTTAAAAATGTATTAGAGAAAGCATGAGTGGGTGGGAGAGGGAGAAGGAGCAGAGTCCTGCTGAGCAGGGGGGCCTGATGCAGGGCTCTATCCCAGGACCCTGAGATCCTAACCGGAGCTGACGGCAGATACTTAACTGACTGAGCCACCCAGGTGTCCCTGATAATTTAAGATAAAATGGAAGTAAAAATGTATACTATTTGCTTTTCAGTGAGTCTGGCCAAAGAATGATATATCCCATTTGTGATGATCTGCTTAATCAGATTGCCCATGGCTTAGATATAAAGCTCTGTATTGTGTATACTTTGGAAGAAGACTGCTTTGGTTTTGAAATGAAGTAGTAGGCGAATCTGTAAACCATTTGGTAAGGTGCTCCTTGAGGATTGCTTTGTCTTCCACAAAAATATGGCTCACACTTTGTACACACTTTATTTGAATGTCAAAGTAGCAGCATTGTCAGTATCTGGTGGAATGAGCTGCCTCATCAGAGAACCAGCAAGAAACCACTCAAGTGCAAGTCTCTATACAATTCAAGTCATCTTCTACTTAAGAAACCAGAACTTTAAGAGTGGACAAGTGTGCAAACTATAGAGCTAAAAGTATTAAATTGTTTGGCTCTGCTTTCAATTCCCAGTAGACACTACTGTTTTACATAATTTACTTCCCCATATGGCATAAAACTGGTAGAAGCTGAGACGGACAACTCAAGGATTGTGTTACCCCCAAGTAATCTTTCACTTTTGTCCTCCTTCCGTGACCCTGCTCTTATGTCAAAATAACTTGCCCAATTTCCCATAATTAAGTTTCATCTGGTACAAGATTTTTTTTTTTTTTAAGATTTATTCATGAGAGAGAGGCAGAGATACAGGCAGAGGGAGAAGCAGGCTCTGCACAGGGAGCCTGATGTGGGACTCGATCCCAGAATTCTGAGATCATGCCCTGGGCTTTGAAGGCAGACGCTCAACCACTGAGCCACCTAGGATTCCCCAAGATTTTTTTTTAATCCTTGCTGACTTCCTAGCTTTCATACTATGAAAAGAAGAAAGTTTATCTTCAGTTTAAGTTTAGAAGCCTAAACTTCTAAAAGAATTACTCGTCAGATTTTCTACTTGTTTTCTAGCCTGGCCTTGCCTTTTTTTTTTCCACTTTAAAATATTTTTTTTGTATTTATTCATGAGACACACAGAGAGAGGCAGAGACACAGGCAGAGGGAGAAGCAGGCTCCATGGAGGGAGCCCAATGTGGGTCTCAATCCTGGGACTGGGATCATGCCTAAGACGCTCAACTGCTGAGCCACCCTGGCGTCCCTGGCCTTGCCTCTTGGATAAACAGTATGTTACTTTTTTTTTTTACGTTACCTTTTAATATGTACTTATAAAGCTGATACTATCTTAAGCATGATTTTGAGATAATAGAAATTTTCTTTAAAAATCCATTTCTTGGGCAGCCCGGGTGGGTCAGCAGTATAGCACTGTCTTCAGCCCACGGCCTGTCCTGGAGACTGGGGACGAGTCCCATGTCAGGCTCCCTGCATGGAGCCTGCTTCTCCCTCTGCCTGTTGTCTCTGTGCCTCTCTCTGTCTCTCATGAGTAAATAAAATCTTAAAAAAAAAAAAAAAAAAGAAAATCCATTTCTTGGGACGCCTGCGTGGCTCAGCGGTTGAGTGTCTGCCTTCAGTCCAGGGCATGATCCTGGAGTCCCAGGATCGAGTACCACATTGGGCTCCCTGCATGGGGCCTGCTTCTTTATGTCTCTGCTTCTCTCTGTGTGTCTCATGAATAAATAGAATCCTTAAAAAAAAAAAAAAAAAAAAAAAAAAATCCCATTTCTTCTATATGTATTAGATGAAGATACCATTTCCCTGACCATTCCTGGCCTATCCACTGCTGCTAACTTTTTTTCTAAAAAGCTATGAACTCAGATACAGTACATGGTTCAATATAGCTGAAAAAATTCCAGTCCAGCCATTATTTAGAAACTTTTACACATTAGTATCCCCTTGAAGTCCTGACACTTGAGATACAAAGAAAACAGATCAACATTTGGGGTTTTATTAAGAACGGTGTAGGAAAAGGCAGTAAGTAAAAATGTCTCTCTGAAATGTGTATACAATGAATGTATGTGGTCTGTGTGACTTTCTGAAATTTTTTTCATTAAAATTCTAACCTCGATAGTTCAGAGTGAGTTGGACTTACTAGTTTGCCATATATTTCTTAAGAGACTATGAGAGACCTGTAGGAAATCTCTAGAAACAGGTAACTTAACACGATGCACTATGTGGCAAATAACCTTGGCTGGCCTTTTTAATTTCCAGTGTTTGTAATGAGGGCACAGGATCTGGCTTTTGAAAATTACTTGATGGATTCACAAGGATAAAAGTTCACAACCAGTATCTTCTTTTAGGCCCCAGTGTCCCTGTTTATATTTTTTGCTGTATCTTAGATTCTGATTTATAAGAACAAGGTAACTGCAAACACACAACATTGTCACCTCCCAATTCAGCATCTTTGGGAACTGCATATTACAAACAGATCAGACCTCCTCCCTCGAATCTGCCTACCAAGTTAGAAAATCATCCTTCAAGGGCAGCAAATTCACACGTTATTTAGTGCTTGAGTAACTTGAGTATCACATATACTCAACTGTTTTTAACGCAGAAATTCACCAGGGCTAATAGAAAATTTCAAGTTAGAAAAAAGATTTTTAATTTTCTTAAATAATCCTATGTACCATTCCACATTGTGGAAATACTTAAGTATGCAGTCTGCAGACAACATTGAAATTTCAGAAAACTGGCACAAATACTTACATCTCTATTTTATAATATATTAGAATCACCATGTCCCATCTTAGAGCCTGTAACAGATAACAGTCCTGAAAATGCAAGAGGTTTACAGTTGAAACATCAAATCTGGAGGTGTTCGCTGTGCCAGAGTCCCAAAACGGGTCCAGAAAGAACTCCATCCCAATTCTGTTAGTCACTGCAGCTGTACTCTATATGCACCTATTAGCAGCTTAACCTGTTGAAAGAAGAGAAACCTAAGTTTCAGAACAGATCCCTTACCAAGTTCCCCTTTCTCAGAAGAAGGAAAATGCATGACCAAGATTTGCCAGTCTTGTTTGGCAAAGTTCTCAAATTGGTCATCAATTCAGGATGTTGGATTTTAAGTGCAGACGATTTGATTTTTAGGTTATTATATAACTTACTGTTACATAGATTTTTGGTCCAGCTTCATTTTACAAAGAAATGTTTAGTGAACAGTCTAGATAAATACGTAATATGTCATACATTAAAAAATAAACCCGAGAATACAGCTCTGACTGCTCAGTCCTGGAGATGACACACAGTCTATGTCTAACACCTGTAGATTCTGGTGCACAGCTATCCCAGAGATCACGTGTTTTCCAGGACAGGCACATCAGGAACACAGCATACACGGCATTCTTGGAATTTTTTTCTGGTGGTGATAATCTGGAGTAGCAATAGGAATAGCTGCACTGAACGTGAGTAAAGGATTTTCACCTTAGCAGAAGGCGCTTCCGTCAACCTTATGAAGAGTTTATTGAGGCCTGCAGCAGGGCTGAACGAGTAAACAAAATGACTATCCTAGGAGAGAGACCACAAAGAGTGTTTTCTCAGACAAACTACATCTGAAGGGCATCGCTCTAAACAAAAACATCGCAGATTCCAATGACATAAAAGAACACAAATTTTATACTTTATATAAAGCAATTTGCTGTGGTAATTTTTCCTTTGATTTTTCAAAATGATACAGATGGCAAAAAAAAGCTTCTAAGATTTATCTGCAAAAACAGCATCCAGATAAATCTTTAGGATTAGCAGGTATCCAGCCACATACAGCATGTTTAAATCTTCATAAACATTAAGGGCTTAATTCAGCCCAAGGAAAGAATTCTTAGAGAAGGAAACGTACACAAAGATTCTTCAAGACCATTTTTTTGTTAAAATTTACATAGCTACTAATAGTTATTATACATCAAAATTACAGTAAAATGTTTCCCTAAAGCTGTAAGCACTAAAACTAAGCATAAAAACACCCATTTTCTACATATTTGAAGCACAGAATGGGTGTACTTTAAAAATTTCCTAAATTCCCTTTAAGTGAATGTAATTATAACGGTGTGAAAAGGCGAACTATTTAAAATCAGACAGTATGTTTCTTGTACCTTAAAAGTTTATATCCAGAACGCTCAAAAGACATTATGGTAAATGTAAGTTAAGGCATATATATAAAACCTTAAAAGTCCAGGCTTTTAATGACAAAATCTAAGATAATTTTACTTTATAGTTATGGGATACAGCCTCATTTCCAACTGGTTTAATTACAGTTAGTGTATTTTATTAAAACACAAAAGTCATCTGTGCTTCTGGATTAGAAGAATGTACTTTTCAATAACGAACTACAAAAATCTTACCAGAAAAACTGGAAGTTGAAATTTATCATTTAAAACTACAGCTTGTACACTACATGGTCCACAGAGCCGAGCAATAACTTCTTTACCCAAAAAGTTGGCATGGAAAATAAATAGCAGGATGCCAGAGCCTGAATAAGGGAGATGTAAAAACATATTTTAATACCAGGCCTAATAGGGCCGCCTTTCAACTCTGCAGAAGGTGCACCTGTATGTGTTGGAAGAAGTCCCCGGAGTATCCCCGAGTACCATGCCCATGCATACCGAGCAATCGGGAGTCCTCCAATTTAGTGTTACCTGGCATTCAACCGCAGACCCCTTTTATTTTTTGTTCAAGTAATCCCTACTGACAGCTCATGGAACAAATATTTAAAAATACGCTTTTCTACATTAATTTTGGTCTAAAAAAAGTATTTAAAAGTTGCTGCTAGGGCACCTGGGTAGCACAGTTGGTTTCGGCTCAGGTCATCATCTCAGGGTCTGGGAATTGAGCCCTACACATCGGGCTCCACACTCACTGGGTGGTGGTCTTGAGATTCTCTCTCTGCCCCTCCTACTTGTGCTCTCTGCAGTAAATACAATCTTTAAAAAATTGCTGCTAAATGTGTAAATGTCCATGGAGGTAAATTTCTATGACAGTTGTCTTTGGGTGTGAGTTTGAATGACTGTCCATTTTTTTCCACATAGTATTTTGCCTTTTCCAAGTTTTCGGATTAATAATAAAACTTGTTGGGGGCGGGGGAAGCATGGGACTTGAAGCTTCCAGTAACTATCCAAAATATTCTGCATGACTCATTTTTCTGAACACCATACTTTTAATATAACAAAATCTATGAACTCTTATGACCTTTCTGATAAGCCTTTTTTAAGATAAAAAAAAAAAAAAAAAACCACTGATCCAGATGAGAAAACCACTCCTTTTATGAAGAGACTTCATCAAAAATACCCCAAGGAACCATTTGCTTTATTTGTTCTGTGCCCCTGGCTCTCTTTACCTCTCCTTTCAAGCTATTTGAAGTTAGTTATACTGATTTTGCTCTCTAGCTTTAAAATGCAATACCCCCTCCTCCCACCCCCAGAGCACTGAGCTTCAAAAGAAAAGGTCTACACAGACAACATAGAGAAAGCTCCTCCTTTGTCTTTCCCCCCTCAGCCCCACCATGAAGGGGCATTTGATCTGAGAGGAGGTTGAGTATTACTATCTGCATAGAGGAGAGTGGTGGGAACTTCAGAAAGACCCAAATGGGGACTAGCAGTTCTGCATTCGGGTACTGTTTAACCAGAATGAGATCTAAGGAAGGGGTGTTTGTTAGCTCTACTCTGACAAACACTTCAAGTTCACAGAGATAAAAGGACAGGAGGGACCCTAGTTTGCTAATAGTTGTCTCACGGTACCAGTAACAACATTTTTCTCTAGCCAAATGAGGTGTTAATCACAATCAGAATCTCGAGGAACCAAGGTCAGTGCTGCTCCAACTGGAGTGTGCTCATAAATCACCTGACATCTCACCAAGGTGACAACTGAGAGTCAGGTCTGGGAGAGGCCTGAGGGTCTGCATTTCTAACGAGCTCCCAGAGCAGGCAGAGGAAAACCTTGAGGATCTTCTACCTGCGGATGATTCTTTGGTAACATTTTAGATAAACAGAGAAGACTTCTGGTGGCCACAGACACTGCATGTGCACAAAAAAACATTCAGTAACCCTCAGGCAGTCCAGGTGCAGGCGCCTGGGAGCCTGGCCCAGCTCAGCTCTGCCCCAGCGAAGGGAAGACAGAGGTGTAGAGGCCAGAGTATGAAGTGGAATGAAAGCTCCAGCCCTGAGAACACCTGCTGCAACTGAGTCTTTTGGAATCTTTTGGGGGGGAGGTGGAGATTTATGTAGTTTACTTCAAAGATTCTCTGGTCATAGGTTTTCCTTAGGGAAATTCTGAGAAATCTGCAGTTTCTTACCAGATGAAACTTGGAGATTTTTGCTCTAAGTCCTACCCCCACCCCCTCCCTCCATTTTTTTTTAGTTTTTTTGTTTCCCCCCAAAACAAGACTCACTCCCCAGCAGTGCAAATGATCCACTTGGACAGCTGAAACCACAAATGATTCTTCAATGTCAAGTTCACTAAACACTGGTGTTATAAATGACTGTCTTTAATTAAATTTTCATTAATGGACACATTTTTAAAAATGTTTTTGTTTTTTTAACATAAAAGCCAGAACCCAGCTGCATACTTCCATAAAGGCAGAAACAATATTCCCTCCACCTAAACACCCTGGATCCATGTCCTAGTCCTAGAGAAAGGCCACACCATGTCATGGTCTTGCCTGCAGAGAGCTGTTAAGAAGAGGCTAGGAAGCAGAACCAAAGTTCCCACCTCCTGCTACTCAACTTTCCTATGGGCCAAGACACTTTCTTTTAGTGAAATTCAGGAAAAACACCGATTCTGGGCTTAAAATCTTAAAGCTAGTGTAAATTTCATATAACTCAATTTTAATAAAAAGTAGTAGAGTTATTAAGATCCAACTTTCATACTTTTCTTCTTCCCCTCTGGTGAAAAAAAGGTTTCATTAAAGCATGGGGAATAGCACTCGTGGGCAGAAAGAACAGCCTCAACTTCCGTGCTTTTTATTTTTAAAAAATTTAAAAGATTGGGCAGCCAGGGTGGCTTAGCGGTTTAACACTGCCTTCAGCCCAGAGCATGATCCTGGAGACCCAGGATTGAGTCCCATGTCCTGCTCCCCACATGGAGCCTGCTTCTTCTCCCTCTGCCTATGTCTCTGCCTCTCTCTGTGTCTCTCATGAATAAATAAAATCTCAAAAAAAAAAAAAAAAATCAAAGATTGATTTATTTTGGAGGGGCTGGGGGGAGAATCTCAATTAGACCCCCCTCTGAACGTGGAGCCCAATCTCATAACCCCGAGATCATGACCTGAGCCATAATCAAGTCAGACGCTTAACCAACTAAGCCACCAGGCACCCCTATGCTTTTATTTTTTATTTTTATTTTTAGATTTTATGTATTTATTCATGAGAGAGAGAGAGAGAGAGGCAGAGGGAGAAGCAGGCTCCACGCAGGGAGCCCGACACAGGACTCGATCCCTGGTCTCTAGGATCAGGAACCTGGGCTGAAGGCGGCGCTAAACTGCTGAGCCACCTGGGATGCCCTGCTTTTTATTTTTTAAAAGACTTTATTTGTCAGAACGAGCACAAGCAGGGGGGTAGGGGCAGGGAGAGAAAGAGGGAGAAGCAGGCTCCCCGTTGAACAGGGAGCCTGACTTGGGCTCTATCCCAGGACTCTTGGATCATGATCTGAAGGGATGCTTCACTGACTGAGCCATCCAGGTGCTCTCCCCTATGCTTTTTTTAAACAGTGCTCTGTGGATCCCTTAAAGTCACCTGGGATGGTAGGTATTAGCTGGGTCTCTTTTTTTCTGCCAGAGTAGCTCTGCTATTCAGTATTTTACATAATTGTGATATATAATGGAATTCTTTTGAGGTCATGTTCACAGAATTCTTTTTAAAAATCAGTTGAGGGGCTCCTTGGTTGGTTGGGCATCTGGCTTCAGCTCAGGTCATGATCCCGAGGTTCTGCGATTGAGTCCCACAACAGGCTCCCTGCTCCAAGGGGAGCCTGCTTCTCCCTCTCCCTTTGCCTGCCGTTCCCTCTGCTTGTGCTCAATCTCTCTGTCAAATAAAGAAATAAACATCTTTAAAAAAAATCATTTGATATTTAGTGTCACTTTTCAATCAGAGAAAACATAGGCTTACCTTCTGGTATGTTCTGTGGGGGTTTATAATTGAAATCCGTAGAAAAATCTGGCCCCTCACAGAGACGATGACATGCTATTGGGAAAATTGGTTCTAACAGAGCAAGACGTGCTTCAAAGTAATCCCTTATTGTTTCTTCTGCTACTCTTGAAAGTCTAATCAAAAAGTATAGTAAGAGTTGTTAATATTAATGTAGGAAATAATCATGAGCCACAGTATTATCAGACTGTTGAATACTGGTAAGTCCTTCCCAAATCAACCTTTTTTTAAAAAAAGATTTATTTTATTTTATTTTATTTTTAAAAAAAATTTTTTTTTAATTTATTTATGATAGTCACAGAGAGAGAGAGAGAGGCAGAGACACAGGCAGAGGGAGAAGCAGGCTCCATGCACCGAGAGCCCGACGTGGGATTCGATCCCGGGTCTCCAGGATCGCGCCCTGGGCCAAAGGCAGGCGCCAAACCGCTGCGCCAACCCAGGGATCCCTTAAAAAAAGATTTAATTATTTATTTACTTATTCATGAGACACACACAGAGAGAGGCAAAAACATAGGCAGAGGGAGAAGTAGGCTTCCTGTGGGAAGCCTGATGTGGGACTAGATCCCAGGACCCCACCCCACAATCACGACCTGAGCCCAAGGCAGATGCTCAACCACTGAGCCACCCAGGCGTCCCCCAAATCAACCTTTAAAAAAAAGAAATATAATTCCTACTCACCCTGTCTCCCCACTCTATTTTTCTGTAGCACTTAGTATCTGATACACTATGTAACTGTCTTACTGTCTATATTGTCCAGGGAAATTTAGGCTCTAAGAGGGCAAGTCTTTTCCACTCGTTGCTGTCTCCATCTCCCCAGCCTTCTGAATACTTCCTGGCACACAGCACTCAGTAACTTGTCTAACGAAAGTGAAAATTCCATTAAACAGCAAATTTGGGAATTGCCACACACAAACATATGTCTTATTATAGTACTTAGATTAGAAAGTAGTTAAATAAAATGATCAGGGCTAATTCACAAAGTATTTTAAAATAATCTTGCTGGAAGGTAACCAACTTATTTGGTTTGGCCATGATATTCCAGTTTTAGGAGTGGAATTCCACTGTATAATTGACCATGTACACGACCTTTTGTTTTTTGTCTCCCGTCTGAAATTTACTTTACTTTCTCTGCTTAGAATATAAATCCTGGAATTGGGAGTGACCATCATACAGGCATGAAGATCCAAGTCACACCCTTAAGTGTGTTGGAGGAGGAAGAGAGGCAAAGAATGGCTTTTCCTGCCCAAAACTGCCTACCCCTGGATCCCTGTTATTTTGAAAAATAAACACCTTGTGTTAGCTACTGTTTGTCAAGTTTCTGTTATGTGTTGCCAAAACAACTTATTAGTTTCAGAGGCAGCATTTAGTGATTCATCAGTTGCATCCAACACCCAGTACTTATCACATCATGTGCCCTCCTAAATGCCCATCATCCAGTTACCCCATCCTCGACCCACATCCCCTCCAGCAGCCCTCAGTTGTGTCTCTTATGGTTAGCCTCCTTCTTAATTTTCATCTTATTTTTCCCTCCCTTCCCCTATGTTCATGCTTTGTTTCTCAAATTCCACGAGTGAAATCATAGATTTGTCTTTCTCTTATTTCACTTAACGTAATACCCTCTAGTTCCAACCATGTTGCAAATGGCAAGATATCATTCTTTTTGATGGCTGAGTAAGCCCAAATAATTCTTAAGTGAAAAAAGTACTAAATTACTTACATGAACTTTCAATTAAAATAAAATGGTTTAGAATTCACTTGAAAAAGAATGAACTTGAATGGATAAACTGTGGTACATCCAGACAATGGAATACTATTCAGAGTTAAAAAGACAAGCTATTGGGCAGCCCCTGGTGGCGTGGCGGTTTAGCGACGCCTGCACCCTGGGGTGTGATCCTGGAGACCCGGGATGGAGTCCCACGTCAGGCTTCCTGTAGGGGGCGTGCTTCTCCCTCTGCCTGTGTCTCTGCCTCTCTCTGTGTCTCTATGAATAAATAAACAAAATCTTAAAAAAAAAAAAAAAAAGACAAGCTATCAGGACACCTGGGTGGCTCAGAGGTTAAGCATCTGCCTTCGGATCATCCTTTAGATGATCCTGGGGTCCTGGGATCGAGTCCCACATTGGGCTCCCTGCAGTGAGCCTGCTTCTCCTTCTGCCTGTGTCTCTGCCTCTCTGTCTCTCTTGTGAATAAACAAATAAAAAAATCTTAAAAAAGACAAGCTATCAAGCCATGAAGACATGGAGGACCACTACGTTTAAACAGCATTTAGTCAAATTATGGAAGCAGCAAAGTGTGCATGGACAGAGGATGAATAGATAAACAAGAGGTGGTATGTATATTATTCAGCCATAAAGAAGAATGAAATCTTATCATTTGCAACAACATAGATAGAGCAAGAGAGTATAATGCTAAGTGAAGTAAACCAGAGAAAGACAAATACATATAGTTTCACTCATACATCGAATTTAAAAAACAAAGCAAATGAACAAAGGAAAAATAAAGAGACAAACCAAAAAGCAGACTCTCAACTATGGAGAACAAACTGATGGTTATCTGAGAAGAGGTGTCTTGGCGGAATCAGTGAAGGGGATTAAGAGTGATGAGCACTGAGTAATGTATAGAGTTGCTGAATCAGTATATTGTACACCTGAAATATAACACTATGTTAACTAACTGGAATTAGAGCAAACAAAAATCAAAAAAAAAAAAAGAGACATGGAGGAATATTTAATGCATATTACTAACTGAAAGAAGCCAATCTGAAAAGGGCAAGTACTATGATTCCAACTGTATGACCTTCTGGAAAAAGCAAAACAGTAGAGATAATAAACAGATGAGTGGCTGCCAGAGTAGGGGGGCAGGAAGGCCTGCACTGGCAGAGCACAGAGGATTTTTAGGGCAGTGCTACTCTGTATGACAGTAATGGTGGGTACATGTCCTTATAACATTTGTCAAAACCCCAAAATGCACACCCCCAAGGTGAACCCATATGTAAAACATGGACTTTGAATGGCAACTGTCAATGTAGGTTCACTGGTTTTAGTAAACGCACCACTCCAGTGATACATGTTAGTAGGGGAGGTCGTGCATGTATGGAAGCAGAGTATACACAGAAACTCTCTGTACTTTTGGCTCAACTTCACTGCGAACCCGTAACTGCTCTAAAAAATAAGTCTATTAAAAAAAACAAACTACAGATTAGTTTTAAGAAAGCATAAGCCCAATTACGAGCATAATTAAGATTTTAAGGAGATACTCCCAGATAGAACAGTGTTAACTTTTTTAAAGTTTGAGATTTAATAACTGTCAGAAAAATAATTCATATGCCACTTATTAAATTTATGATCTTTTGAGAACAGAAACCTCTTCGGACTTCCATTTAACAATCTTCTGAACAATTTACACAGGCCATTCTAATTACGACATGTCCAAACACATCTTGTGACCTAACCATGGCACATTTGCTCACACTTACGTCTCTAAATGATTCTTCAGCAAGTCGTACACCAACACATTGTTACACTGCTTTGCAAAATGCAGTGCGCTATTCTGGTGCTTTGACAAAATATTGCAGTCAGCTCCACATTCAATCACGAGTCGTACGATATCAGAATTTCCTCTTTTACAGGCCTACAATGGAAAAAAAGGAGTTAACTGTAAGATAAGTTAGACAGCAATCAGTGTTTGTCCCTTTCTCCTCCTGTGAGCCCAGCGGTTCTTTGTGAAGAGAAGGGCAAGAACATTGGAGAGGGGAAGAAAACCTGGCATCAGGTCTCACCAAGGATTACAATCTGATACGTAACCGAAAAGTGTTACACTCCTTATAGTCAGTGATCAGTACTGAAATCTGTGCTATATTCAATTTCGAAAACCCCTGAATCGTGGAGAATTGGGCAACTCTGAAAAAGATACTCTGTCCCAAGACAGAACAAACACCAGGCCTTTCTAAGCTCTAGAGTGCGCTCCACTCTTCAGACCAAGTCTCTGAGCATCACAAAATAATTTCAAAACTTCCCTAGAAGCTGCTTTAAAGGAGACTAATTAAGCATATATACAAATTTGAATTCAGCAAATTTAAGATGGAGCTGGGCACAAAGACCATTTCTAGAGTAAAAAGACCTACCACCTCCAGGTTCTTTCCTGTTACTTACTCCCTGTGGGACTTCAAGTAATTAATTAGTTTATTTATTTCACTTAAAATCAAGTGAAAATATAGTCTGTACCTATGTAGTGACAGTGGAGAGAGAAGTGGATAGACTGACCAGTATTTTAAGAAGGTAGAATTCACAGAATTTGGTAACTGAAGATGTTTGGTAATCCTGTTTCTTAATTTTGGGAATTCAGGCAGTATATACAATGGGAGTGGGGTTACATTTGAGCTGGAAAGGCTCAGAAGATGCTTCACATGTGTATCTTTTTCGGTGTAATTCTGAATTTCACTGTTTCCATTTGTCCAAAGTGGGTAACAGTACTTCTGCCTTACAACACCGAGGCTGATACCATATAACACACCGTAAAGGATGAGGGCAAGCCAGTTAGCTTTCCTGTAAGAACAAGGCTATCAGGTGTGCTACTATTCCAGACTGTATTTCTACAGAGTAGATTTTTAAGTTGTGCAACTGCTAGGTCAAAGGGCATGCATCTCAGGTATATCTGACAAATGCCTTTCCAAAGATGTATGTAACCTGGTGGTTCTCACTGGGGTGGTTTTGCCCCCAGGGGAATTCAGGCAGTGTATGGAGACATTTCGGGTTGTTAACAACCGAGGGTGGGTACTAATGGCATCTGGTGCAGAGGTTAGGGATGCTGTTGCACATCCTACAAATGATCTGGCTCACAATGTCAGGAAGGGGAAGGTTGAGAAGCCCTGTTGGAACCAATTATATGCCCGACATCAACAGGTGAGAATGTGGTTTCTCCACACCCTCACACTCTGGTAACGACCAATTTTATTTATTATTTCTGAGATGATAGGTTTTTAAAATTGTTTAAAAAATTTCTGAAAATCTCCTCCCATGTTTATTTCTTCTAATTCTAAAAACCAATGCAATACACTAAATCCTTAAAGCTGAAGAAACAAGTACCAAAAAAATCCCAACACAAACAAAAACCAGATCAAAGTAAACAAAAAACAAAAACAAATTTACATACAGTTATCGGCAGTCTTATTCAGACAGTAGTTAAATATCCTTTGAGATCTTCTCTGGGAAGAAGCAACAAATTGTCCCTCGACCCCTTCCCCTCTGGACACTGCCTTCCTCCTCCTCAGCTCAAGTCCTAAGTGCCTACAAAATCCAGCATCCACTTCCTCACTCCCTGCAACCACACCCCTCAAACCCAACAAACAAAGATGCCAACACCCTCTCCAGTGCTACCTCCCAAAAGCACTTCTCAGCCTATTTTTCTTTGGCATCTCTGCCTCAACAGATGCTACAGGTCAGCTCCTCCTTGAAACGCCCAGGATGCTGCACTCTGCTGATCTGATCTTCCTTCACCTTCTCTGGTCTTTCCTATGTGGCTGCCTTCCATCTCTAGCCTTTAACTCTCAGTGGTAATCCCACTCTCAGCCTGGGCCTGTAATTGTGCTGTCTACACAGATGAACTCGAATCTGAATCTATAGCCTACCCCTCTCTCCTGAGCTAAAGATCCATATGTGAAACATCTGAGCATTTCCAGCTCAAGTGTAACCCCACTCCCATTGTATACACTGCCTGAATCCCCTAAATTAAGAAACAGGATTACCAAATATCACCTTCAATTACCAAGTCCTGCAAATTCTACCTTCTTAAAATACTGGTCTATCATCCACTTCTCTCTCTCCACGGTCACTATATAGGAACAGATTATATTTTCACTTGATTTTAAAAACATCCCTGTGTCTGCAAACCGTTCATCTTTTTAATTAATTCAATCTCCCTACTGAACTAGGGGAATGAGAAACAACCACCTTTAGTCTGATTATGTCCTTCTCCAACTTAAACGGCTCTCATGATCAAGTTGTCCTAATTCCTCAGCCCGGATGCAGACCATGTCCATGCTCACTGCCCCATGTGCACACCTTTATGCGCCAGACTACTTCAGCATTTGCTCTTTAGAATGTACATGTTGAAAAAAAAAAAATAGAATGTACATGTTGATTTCTCAATAAGACAATGTCTTATTTCATGTTTGAGGTGCCACCTCTGCTCTAAGTATACAGCAAGAGAAGCACACAAAGGAAAATTAAAATTCAAAGGTAGGGCTCCTGAACAAAATAAGCATTTCTATAAACCAAAAATGAAACAGCAATAGAAGCAGTGAGCAAGGTTCACATCCCGAGTGTGGAAGAAGGTTGAAGGGACAGGTGATCCTGGCCTTGAGAATAACAGAGATTCAAGACCACGCTCAGGACCAGGCCCAGGGCTAACTAGAGCCTGTATCTGTGCACTCTTCCAGACTCAGGAAAGACTGCTGAAAATAGGTAGTACTAACACCTACTTCGGCCAACTTCCTTACACAAAACTGCATCTAGGAAGGGGGCAATAAGGCAGAGCCTCCATGTGGGGAACTAAAGCATGGCTCGGTGTCAGGACCTGCCATGTCCTAACAGCAGCTTAGTCCAAGAACCAGAATAGAAACATGCCAGACCGGGCTGAGCCAAAGTAGAGGCTAATACAAAAGTGCCAAACAGGGAAAAGTAATTAAAGGGAGAGTCCTGGGGGGTGGGGTGGGGTGGGGGAAGCTTTAACAACTTTCCACTCAAAACGCTCCGCAAACCGTAACTCCAAACACACAGGAAGAATTGAGGCTAAGGATGAATCCACCCATGTAAAGTAATAACGAAAGCACATCGTGTTCTTTTCCACTCCCTAACTGTGCATAGCCTAGTCCAGTTCCTGGTCACATAGTTCATATATCCACACAGCATGCAGCTCAGATACATCACATCCCCTGTCTCACCCTCCCCACCCCCTTCTAAATGAAATCTCTATACTCAACATGGGGCCTGAATTTACGACCCCCAAGAACAAGAGTCATATGTTCTACCAACTGAGCCAGCATCTATCCCACCTTGTCCCACCTTGAATCCACACTGCTGAGCCTGGTATCACTTTTAGGTAACCCCATGGCTCTCTCAGCTTATTCCTATCACACTGTTGCTCATACCACCTTCTAATTTTGCTGACTTGTTTTTTCTACACATCTGTGTCCTGTTCCCCATCATATTCCCAGACCCTGCAGAGTGCCTGGCAATCAGAGGCATCAACAGGAACATCTGTCAAGACCAAAGTGAAGTATTTACCTTCATTAGAGCAGTCTCACCATTGCTCTGCTGGACATTTACAAAAGCTCCGGCTTCCAAAAGAATAGCCACTGTAGTTAAAAAGTTCTATTAAAAAAAAAAAAAAAAAAAAAGGAAACTTAATTCCCAAAATTCTTTAGAAGATAGTTTTTGATGACTTGAAATTTTTAGCCACCAGGGAAAATACTTGGATTTGCATGCAGGCAGGTGAGCATGTATGAATGCACAGCCATACACAATTCGATAGCAACTTCGATTGAAGTTTAACTACTGGTTTCAACATAAGAAGCTCTGTATATCAATCCTTTAAAAAAATAATGTGGGAACATTTTAATTAAATTCTTAATCAAAAGGAACACTTAATTTCAATTGGAAAAGATTTTTAAAAGATCTAAGACTGAAACCAGCATTAGTACATTAATCAGAGGCCCTTCCCCCTTTTTAAAGTAATCTCTATGCCCAGCTTGGGGCATGAATTCACAACTCTGAGATCAACAGTCTCAAGCTCTACAGACTAATAAGCCAATCAGTACCCTCAGGTTTTCAATATAAATCACTTCCCACTAGTTAAATCACATTTTGAAAATTCAATTATAAAGTACTACTGTTGATTAAAAAAAAATTTATTCGTAAGTCCTAAGTGACTATATGAGGGTTATATTTCACCACAGAAATAGACTCTGTTCTGGTCCACAAGCTGAAATTCCCAAAGACTAAGTAACTGATGCCTTCTGAGTTCCCAACCTTCTCAGCCGCATGAATGAGGGCGGTGGTCCCGTTCTTCTGTCTGCCATTCACCTTAGCCCCTTTCCTGATGAGGAGCCTCAGCAGGTCATCTTGCCCTCCTGCTGCAGCGAGCATCACCAGGGTCATCCCGCTCGAATCCTTCATTGGTTTTGTTGAGGAAAAAACATGTCAATGTCTATCAGAAAAAATTTTAAATTAAGTCTTTTCATCTATGATGTTTCAATGTGGAATCACTTAAATGCACTGATTTAAGCAGCTACTTAAGGTTTTCATGAAAATATCCTTCTAAAAAACAATCAGAAACTAATACTATATAATTTCTTTCATAAATACCATAAAATTTTACAACTTCCATGTGTTTCAGCACTCTGCATGACATACGATGAATAGTATTCATCTTGATGCTATAAAAATGGCAAAGATATTTATTTATCACACATTTCAGGCCCAAGAGTCTCCTTGTGTTGTAAGTTAAACATGTGAAACTAACACATCTGTGATACTCAGTTGGCCCAAAGTGCTAAGGCTAGAAATGACCACTAGACATGACCTAATTCCACTCTATTAATGACAGGCTAACTGAATGGTGTCATCACAATGGGTGGCCTATACAAATGTAACTATTGGGAAGTGACAGTCTGCTAAAAGATAAAGAAGAAAATTCAGAAGCAGGAAACAGGACACTAATATGATTGGTTTCTAAGAGGCTGTGACAAGACAGAGAAATTAAAGTACTTTAAAAAGATAAAATTACATAAAGTTGACAAAAAAATAAAAAGGTAATCAATAGCTAACATATTTCCAATCATTAACTGAAACAAATCCTTAGGAATACCAAACCATTTATTAAATACCATCTGCTAAAACCAAGTTCTTTTTTTTTAAGATTTTATTTATTTATTCATGAGAGAAACACAGAGAGAGGCAGAGACACAGGTAGAGGGAGAAGCAGGCTCCCTGTGGGGAGCCAATGTGGGACTCGATCCCAGGACCCTGGGATCATGACCTGAGCCCAAGGCAGAAGCTCAGCTGCTGAGCCACACAGGTGCCTCTAAAAAAGGTTCTAATAGTGTTGTTAATTTGGCTATAATCTGAAGTTTAGCAGAATTCACCTGTATGCGCAATCTGAAGGAACACTAATATAAAAGTCAAGTGAAGTAAGACATTGTACTTTTTCTCATTTGTAAAGTATCTTATTACAAAACATGTTAGGGGCACTGGGGTGGCTTACTCCGTGAAGCGTCTGCCTTCGCCTCAGGTCATGATCCCAGAGTCCTGGGATTAAGCCCCAAATTGGGCTCCCTGCTCAATGGGGAGTCTGCTTCTTACCTCTCCCCCTCCCCTCTGCTTGTGCTCTTTCTCCCTCTCCAATAAATAAATCTTAAAAAAAACAAACCCCTAAAAGCCATGTTAAAGGGAAAAAACCTTTTTTTCTAAACTTTACTAAGACTGAGCTACATTAGTATTAAAGTAGGGGGAAAAAAAAAGTAGAGGAAAAAAGCCATCTGATAAAACCAAACATTCATCCCTGATAAAAACTAAAGTAGGTAAGCAAAGAAAGGAAGTCTAGAAAGAGAAAGGCTACTGTCCACAAGAAGCCAACAACGGTACAAAAGAAAAAGAATCTTCACACAGAGCTTAAGGGGAAGTCCCCACTCAGATCAGACAGAGAACAGGATCCCCTCTCAGATCAGAGATAGAACAGAATCACTTCCATCATCACTATTCTTCAAAATGTCACCAAGTTCACAAGACCAGAAAAAGAAATATTACTGGGAAAAAAAGGAAACAAAACAGTTACTTTTTGGCAGATGATATTCTCTACTCAGAGAATCCCAGGCAAGCGACTTAAAAATTATTACAGTAAGAAAATTTCACAAAGTGAAATGGTGTCTAGAGGCAGACACCACGCACGCATGCATATACACACACAAATCAATAGATTCACCAAATATATATAAAAACCAATTAGAAGACAAAATGGGGGGGGGGCGGAAGATCCTAATGATCATACTAAGATACTTTAAGAATTATCAAATATGTAGGAATGCATCTAGAATAAAAGTGCAAGAACCACACAAAACAACAGAATTTTAAGACTTTGCTTTAGGAATAAGTGAAGAGCTGAATAAATGTAGAGTTCTTATTTGGAGGACTCAAAATGTAAAAATGTCAATTCTCAACCAAATTAATCTATAGATTTCATGCAATTTTACTTAAAATTCCAATAATTCTTTTGAACTGTAACCCCTAAGGATTAAGCCTAAAAAAATCTACCACTTAATAACTAAGAAAACTGAAGAAGAAAATATAAAAATCTTTTATAAGCAAGACACCCAAAAGCCATAAAGGAAAGGATTGACAGATGTGTCTATCTCAAAGCAAAATCTAAACACTAGAAAGAAAGGGTTATATGTTTTCATTAAAACAAAAACCAGGGGATCGCTGGGTGGCTCAGCGGTTTAGCGCCTGCCTTTGGCCCGGGCGCAATCCTGGAGTCCCGGGATCAAGTCCCACATCGGGCTCCCGGCATGGAGCCTGCTTCTCCCTCTGCCTGTCTCTCTCTCTCTCTCTCTCTCTCTCTCTCTCTCCTGCTTCTCCCTCTGCCTGTGTCTCTCTCTCTATCATAAATAAATAAAATCTTAAAAAACAAAACAAAACTGCCCCCTATAAATCAAAATGAAAACCCTGCAGCAACAGTAGAATGATGTACAGCTGTTGTGAACAGGTGACTATCAACATACCATCAACAGTAACACGGATACAAGGAGTCATTTTATGGCCCTCAGAGCAACAGAGGTCCAACAAGACAAAACCAGACAGGCCACAGCCAAACCAAATGGTCATTCTTGGGGCTGGAATTACAAGGCCTATAATTTTCTACATTATACATTACTACTGTGTTTTCAGTTTATAAAATGAACATTACTTTTATAATTAAAAAAATGAAAAAGGAAACAATTATGTTAAAAGAGCTACTTTCCGTCTTTATTTCATGAGACTTTACTAAAACATTACCTCTTGGTCCAGGTTATAGTCCTCATTTGAATTAAGTGCAACCTTCACAGCAATATAATCCCCGTTTTTCACTGCATCCCTCAATAAATCTACAATGAAAGAATTAAGATAAATTGCACTTTACATATTTAGATTTAGGAAAAGGACCTCCAAAATTCCCAAAGTACTCACTACTTGGAATTGCATCTGCTGTAGTAAAGTTCTCATCTTCTCCATCAAGATGCTTTTGAAAATCTTCTAGTTTCATCCATTCCAACTGCAAGTCCATGCCCAAACTCAAAATCTGTTGTCTGCCATCTGGAACACAGAAGGGCCTTATTAATACATATTTTTTCCCGTAACAATGCTGTTTTAAGTTTGTGGTGTCTTAATTAAGCAAAGCTTCATCTACACTTTTAACAATATATTATGTAATTGAGTCTTTAATTAAATTTCTGCTTTTCTTGGTCAAATAATACAAACTATCCATGTTTATTTAATTTTATTTTATTTTTTACAGGGTCCTTAATTTATTGGATTCTTTGGAGTTTTCTTTTGGCAAATCACCATATAGAAGTCTTTAAAATGTGTGCTACCTGCCGTACAGATAATTCCTTTCCATAAACTATCTATGTTTAGATGTCATGGTGCTTCAAAGGTATAAGTAGGTAATCTATTAAATATAAAGTAATGAACCATGAATTTTAAATACAAGATTAAGTAGCCCAAAGGAAGAGAGAAATCACAGGGATTCAGTAAGAGGAATCTCTTAACATTTCTATTTTTGGCCATTTTTCTGGGATATACATTGCCTCCATTCATTTACGTACGTAAAGCCATTCTAAATGTGTAAACCAGACCTGTATGTAAATAAGTGTCACTGATCTTTCAGACCCAGCTTCAGCTTCTCCTCCTGGAAGCCCTCTGTGCTCTGTTCTACCCACAAAACAAGTGCTAGACTCCTCCCTCATCTGTCTGATGCAGTGGCTTTCCTAACATTAAGAAAGGACACGGGGATCCCTGGGTGGCGCAGCGGTTTGGCGCCTGCATTTGGCCCAGGGCGCGATCCTGGAGACCGGGGATCGAATCCCATGTCGGGCTCCCGGTGCTTGGAGCCTGCTTCTCCCTCTGCCTGTGTCTCTGCCTCTCTCTCTCTCTCTCTGTGACTATCATAAATAAATAAAAATTAAAAAAAAAAAAAAAAAGGACACGTTCACCACTATTGGCAGTGCAACAAGTAAGATTTGAGCATAATTCATTGGAGAGTAATTTTTAAAAACAACTATTTTTAAAGATATTATTTATGTATTTATTTGAGGCAGGGGAGAGGGGCAGAGGGAGAGGGAAGGAAGAATCTTAAGCAAGCTCCATACTCAGCGCATCCATGACCCTGAGGATTATGACCTGAGCTGAAATCGAGGCAACGCCCAACTGAGCCACCCCCCCAGACACCCCTCAACTGTGCTATTTGAAAAAGTAAAAAGCATAAATATTTTATGGTAAGAGTCCAAGTATTTTCACCTAAAACCAATTTCTCAAACTATACAAATGTTAGGCAGTGAACCTTGCCATAAAAATGAAGTTTGTAAAAGACATGCAAAGAAATGAAGGAAATTCTTCCAAAGCCTTTAGCTCAAACCAATACTTCTCTTTGCTACTTCCAAGAGCATTCCATTGTAGAAAGAGCAGTCTTGGGAGCTGAGTATACTATATTTTCTGTATCGCAGCACCATATGTAAGCTGTGTGGCTTTCAGTAAGTCATGTAAACTCGCTACACCTCACTTTCTGAGTAACAGTAGCAGTAATAATAAAAGTGGCTAACATTCAGTAGAAACTGTTATTTACATAAATAAGCATATTTAATCCATACATGATAAGCAATACGGGGATACACGTTACAGGTAAGGAGAACAAGACAAAGAGGTTCTGTGATTTGCTCAGAAGCACATGAGTAAGCCGAGAGCCATCTCAGGGACACGTATCTGAACCCACAACTGGACCTCCTCTCTCTCCTATGCAGCCCCACAGCCCCACAGAAAGATCTGGGAAGCAGGACAGATGAGGGTTGTATCAATTGAGATACCACCACCTAATTTACAGAACTGTTAGAAGTAATAACATACAACCTAAGTAACAAGAAAAGGTTATGGCTGTAGCTTGGATTTTGGTCTCATAACCAACTGGTTCAAAATCCTACGTTCATCCCTACCAAGTATTGAATCTTGATTAAGCATTAAGTAATTTTAGCCTTTTCTCTTTATTTTACTACCTTTAATAAAGTTTACTTTTAGTAACAGTAAAGAATGTGTTAAGAGGTGAACATCTGTGAACATAGCACTCACTTGTGCACAGAACCACTCTTGGGCCTAAACATCCCACCCCCTGCCACCCTCTACCACAACGATGGCATGGATCAGGAGTTTGAATCTGTCATTCATCTGTGTTCTTTTTAAAAACGGTTTTGCCATAAATACATATATCCTAAAAAATCTACAGTTCTATTTATTTCTTAGCTTTATAAAATTGGCATCTACGATGGCGAATTTTATGTATCAACTTGACAGGGTTAAGAGAACCCCAGATATCTGGTAAAACATTATTTCTGGGTGTGTCTCTAAGGGCCTTTCTGGGAGATCAGCATTTGAATCATTAGAACGACTTAAAGATCTGCTCTCCTCACAGTGTAGGCAGCCATCATCCAATCCTCTGCTTTGCAGGAGACATTTCGCTCTTCTTGAGCTGGGACCTCCATGTTCTTCCTCAAGACATCAGGACTCCTGGTTCTTGGACCTCTGGACTCCAGGGGTTATAGCATCAGCTCTGTAGTTCTCAGGCCTTGGACTCAGACTGAAATTACACTACCAGCTTTCCTGGTTCTACCCTGCAAATGGCAGGTTGTGCGACAATTCTAAACCTTCATAATCACACATGCCAATTTCTCGTAACAAATCTCTCTAGATATATATATATATCCTATTTATTGTTTCTCTGGAAGACTGTAACTAATATAGTTTCATACTGAAGAAATTCTTTATATATTTTGAGTACCAATCCTTTGTTTTTCACCATTCTTTAATGGGAACTTTGATGAATGGAACTTGTTTTGTAGTCAACTTTATCAGTCTTTTCTTTTATGGTACTTTTTTTTGTCTTGTTTCAGAAAACCTTCCCTACCTCCAAGGTCTTAAAGATATGATCCTTTATTCTCCAAATACCTAATACCTAACTGTCCTCTTTATATTTAAGGCCTTAATCCCATTAGTATTTGGTTTTTACGTATGGTTTCTTCCACACGTATAACTGATTATCCTCACATCATCTAAAAAGAGGTTATTTTTCCCCACAGATCTGTGTTGCCACTTACCATGTATCCAGTTTCCACATCTGCAAGGGTTCTACTCTGAGGACTTTACTCAATTAACTAATCTAACCTTCTTGTGCCAAGTAAATACTGTATCTAGTTCTATAGTTTTATACAGGTTTTGATTACTACTGGGATAACTGGTTTTGGCTTTTGGTTAGTCTTCCATGTAAATTCTAGAATCAGGATCAATAAATTCATGAAAAATTATGTTGGGAAGTTTGACTGGAACCACAGTGAGATCACAGACCAACTCAAAGAAAATGGCAAATTTTTAAATATTATGTTTATTAATAAAATGGCATAAATTTAGTAACTTTCAAAAAGTTTTTATACTTTTCACCATACAGGTCTTATAGATCTTCATATACAATATTCTTAGCAATCTTTTTTTTTATTTATGATAGTCACACAGAGAGAGAGAGAGAGAGAGGCAGAGACATAGGCAGAGGGAGAAGCAGGCTCCATGCAGCGGGAGCCCGACGTGGGATTTGATCCCGGGTCTCCAGGATTGCGCCCTGGGCCAAAGGCAGGCGCCAAACCGCTGCGCCACCCAGGGATTCCTCTTAGCAATCTTTTAAATGTGTTACTGAAAGTTAATTTTCTCATCCTTCTACTTTTTTAAATTGAAATGTAGCTGACACACAATGTTACATTAGTTTTAGGTGTACAACATGGTGATTCAACAACTCTATACCTTATGCTATGTTCACCACAAGTGGAGCTACCATCTGTCACCACACAACTCTTGAAATATCACTGACTATATTCCCTATGCTGTACCTTTTATCCTGGTGACTGATTCATTCCATAACTTAAAGCCTGTGTCTCCCACTCCCCTTCACCCATTTTGCCTTTCCTCTTATCCCCTCCCCTCTGGCAACCATCAGTTTGTTCTCTTGTGTTTATGGATCTGTTTCTGCTTTTTATTTATTGTTTTTTAGATTCCACACAGAAGTGATATCATATGGGGAGGTATTTCTTTCTCAGACTTGCTTCACTTAGTATAATACCCTAAGGTCTTATATTTGCATACCCTAGGTCTATGCAAATCTCATTCTTTTTTTTATGACCAAGTAATATCTCTGTGTGCGTGGGGTAGCTCCCCAGCTTATTTACCCATTCATCCACTAATGGGACACTTGGGTTGCTTCTATATTCTAGCTATTATGAATAATATTGCAGTAAACATAGGGGTATATATTTATCTTTTGAATTAGTGTTTTCCTTTTCTTTGGATATACCCAGTAGTGGAATTACTGAGTCATATGGTATCTGTTTTTAATTTTCTGAGGAACCTCCGTACTATTTTCGACAGAAGCTGTACCAATTTACATTCCTCCAACAGTTCACAAGGGTTCTTTTTTCTCCATATCCTCACCAATGCTTGTTATTTTTTTTTGACTGAAGATAATTAACTTTTTAAGATTACATTACATATGCAGAAATGTGTATAGAAATACATAGAAGGGTGTCTGGGTGGCTAAGTCAGTTGAGTGTCTGTCTTCGGCTCAGGTTGTGATCCCAGGGTCCTGGGACTGAGCCCCACGTCTGGCTCCCTGCTTAGCATGAGCCGACTTCTCCCTCTCCCTCTGTGTGCTTGCCCTCTCTGAAATAAATAAATGAATCTTGAAAAAAGAAAGAAAGAAAAAATAGAGAACTGTAGTTAACTTTTATATATTGGTCTTATAGCCAGTCACCTTGCTAAACATTTAACATTTCTAAAAATCTGTGGAGTTTTCATATATGATAACATCTTATAATGAACAGCTTATGTGGAAAGGGGGAAACGGGTGTGTGGAGAAGCTTCCTTCCCAATGCTTGTATCTTTTGTTTTTCACTGCCTTACTGTACTGGGTAGACCTCTGAATAATGTTGAGTAATAGTGGTGACAGATGTTTGCCAAAGGTTTGATGCTTTTTATTAATCTGAGAAAGCTTCCTTTTATTCATAGTTTGCTAGGTTTTGTTTTTAAAAATCAAGAATGTTATTAAATCAATTTCTTCTTTACTCAGTGATTTCCTAGGGAATACCTAACTTGATCAGAAGAGGTTATGTTTTTATATACAGCTAGATTCAATTTACTAATTTTTTTGGTATATTTACATCTGAGTTCATGTGTAAGCTTGGCCTGTCATTTTCCTTTTTTTTTTTTTTTTTTTTTTTTTTTGTCATTTTCCTTTCTTACAAAGTTTCTGTCTCATTATGGTTCTGAAATAATAATGGGCCCACAGAACAAGTTAGCATTCTTCATTTTCAGGAAGACCTTTTTATAAGTTTGGTAAGCTCTTACATACCAAACTATCTGTGACTGGTGTTAAATTTTTAAGGCTATTTTAAATTACTATTTCACATTCTTTGAAAGTTGTAAAACTTCTCAATTTTTGTATTTCTTCTTGAGTCAGTTTTGTTAAATTATATTTTTCTACTAATTTTCCCATTTCATTCTCTTTTCAAATTTTTGGTAAAGAATTGCTCATAGAATTGTCTTTTTTAATCTGGACACAATTTGTAACTGTCTCTTTCTTTTTTCATTAGAAATACTATTTGTGTAAGTGTCCTTTTTTCTCCTTAATCAATGCTGCTAGAAGCTTGTCTAACTAGTCTTTTCAATGAACCAACCTCTGGCTTTACTGATGCACTCTCTACTACTGGAGATCATGGAGAGGATGTGACTTTTCGTTGACCCACAGGCTGGACCTGAGCAATCAGAGGTGTCTCCTTAGAGTGTACATTCTACCCACCATTCCCATACTAGGGGCTATTTCAAGGACATAGCCCTGAGAGTGTAAGGCGTTGCTGAGACCATCTGGACTAAATATGTGACTGAACCCAGTTAAGGCCTCTATAAAAAGTTTTAAGACTTGGAGGAGGAGTATGTATTTGTGTGCATGTGCACAGATCAATCTCAGCTTGTGGCCAAGCAAGACAAGCTTTGTATATAAGTTCCCTTGCAATCTCTGGGTGGCTCAGCAGTTTAGTGCCTGCCTTTGGCCCAGGGTGTGATCCTGGAGACCCGGGATCGAGTCCCACATCAGGCTCCCTGCATGGAGCCTGCTTCTCCCTCTGCCTGTGTCTCTGCTTCTCTCTCTCTGTGTCTCTTATGAATGAATAAATAAAATCTTAAAAAAAAAAAAAATTTCCCTTGCTTATTAAACCTGCCACTTGGGAAGCCCAGGTGGTTCAGCCGTTTAGCGTTGCCTTTGGCCCAGAGTGTGATCTTGGGAGTCTCATGTCGGGCTCCCTGCATGGAGCCTGCTTCTCCCTCTGCCTGTGTCTCTGCCTCTCTCTCTCTCTGACTAAAATAAATAAATTAAATAAATAAATAAATAAATAAATAAATAAATAAATAAATAAATAAATAAAATATCCCAAGAGCAGTACTGCTATCTTGCATTTGCCCTCTGGGAGACATCTTTCCTCCCCCTTGTCTACTTCTCCTAGAAAGTATCCCAATTTCCTGCAAGCTCAAAAGGGTTGTTTTTTTTTTTTTTTTTTTAAAAAGGTTGTTTTATACAATATGCAGAATCTAGTTGTTCTGCAGTATGAGAGCCACTCAGACTAGCCTGCCAAATATTTAAAAAATTCTCTTCAATTGATTCTCAAGATTCACAAATAACAGTTTTATAAGGTTAACCTCTTTTGTTTATTCTGTCCTAGTTTTATATACACATACTCTTTTTATTACTCTTCCCCCAAGCTACTGTACTCTATATTCTATACATGATTCTCCCCTCCTTGGCAGCCAATTTGAACATCCCAGGATAGCATTTATTATAATAAAATCTTATTTAGCAAGTGTTACTGCAAAGTTAAAATGGCAGAATACGAATAAGGCTATATTTGATAATTTTCTGAAAGAAATCTAGTAAAATATACAAACAGACTGCTTGGCAAGAGTAGGTAATCTAGAAAATGAGAATTTTTTTTTTTTTTTTTTTTTTTTTTTAATGATAGTCACAGAGAGAGAAAGAGAGAGAGGCAGAGACATAGGCAGAGGGAGAAGCAGGCTCCATGCACCGGGAGCCCGATGTGGGATTCGATCCAGGGTCTCCAGGATCGCGCCCTGGGCCAAAGACAGGTGCCAAACCGCTGTGCCACCCAGGGATCCCGAAAATGAGAAATTTTTATAATTTTTAAATGCACAGTACAGGAACTCAGAAAATATTTGTTTAGTTAATTTAGAAATCACAGAATGACTTAAGTCTTCAATATAAAAATGTATTTAAAATTTCAGGAGATTTGGTAAAATCTACTCCATTTTTTTTTTTCATCAAAATTATACTGGGGGAGGAGAGTAAGGAAATTGAGATAATATGGTGCATTTACCCTGAAAGAATACTGCAAAATTACTACAAACATACCAGAATTCTCATCTGCTTGACACATACTGTCTAGAATCTCTTGGTCACCTTCTGCAGCTATATATGCCCAAGTATCAGTTTCATCTCTTGTATTTCTCCTTTCTTTAAGTAACTGCTTGTTTTCCTTGGTTTTGTGATCTTCTGTGATTTTACAATCTAGTGGTATTTCTTCTCTTTTCCGATTATTCTCAGGAAAATCACTTTTTTCTTCTGGAGTTAATTTAAATAAATCAAATGCATTTCTGATTTCCTTAAGTGCTGGTAAAAAAATAAAACTGAGAATAAATACAAGTCACAAATTGCTGTGATTAATCAAAAGAAAATCTGGTTGTTAAAGAAAGTTATTTCTGAAATTTTTACTAATATGTGCCTTGGTTATAAAGCATGATCAGATTTACTATTCCAAAACATGAAGTTATTTCAACTGGCTTTTTAATTGGCTATTCAATATTTAGGAAGGGGATGCAAAGAGAATGGCTCTTAATTAGGTGTTCAGAACTACTCCCATTTTTGACTAAGGCCTACTGAAGATGGTGAGCCTCAAAATAATCCTAGTCATGCCACCACTGTTCTGCTAAAACAGCTGCCTACAACTGTATCCTGAAGTTCACCTTGCAAAAAAATGACTCCTGGTAGTGAATGGGGGAAACAGAATGGTGCCAGTATACTGACCATACATCTGGTAAAAGTACACCTGATGTCTATGAACACCCACTTTGCTTTTAACCAAAGATAAAAGTGGAAAGAAGACTGGCACAACACTAGATGTGACATAATAACCTCCAAAAAGGGCAGAACAGAAGAAAATTAGGAAAAGCCTCATTATAACTCTGTACACAGCAGACAGGTTTATTAGCAGGGATGCTGAAAATTCGACTCCCAGGGAGTAACATTATAAATGGAATGAACAGTAGTTTAAGACTATATACTCAAAGTAAAAGTGTATCTGAAATTGACAAGATACTAGGAGGAAGTAAAAATTAACCAGCTCCAATTTTACTATATTTTGAATCTCTACTCTTTGAAGAGTCATACATGTTTAAAACCTTAGTACTTTGACTAGATAGCCTTTAAATTATAATTACTTTATGCATAATCCATCAAAGCAAGTGTTCCTTCTCAGCTTCTAATATCCTCCTACTTACCACTAAGTCCCAGTTTAGGCTTAGAACCAAAATCTACTTCGAGTATTACCCTCAGCTCTATACAGCTTTTGGGAGAAAAACCTGGCAAAATTATCTATCTCTTAGAATTACTGCTTCACAAGAACATGTATGTGTTTGTTCCAAGTACTGTAATGGTGAATGTTTTATAAAGTACCTGACTCTACTACTGACATGTCATGGATTCTCAGTATGTTGTATCTTTATCATTCCAAAATGTATATTCAATATTATATTTATACAAATGACTCAGAGCTAAATATGTTACATGTATTAACAGCAGTTTCTCTCATTTAGCAACTACTATAAACAGAGACATTTACTTTTCTACCACAACTAATTTAGGGTCTCTGTAATTCTGGTGTACTCCATCAAAAGAAGAAAAAACAAAGTGAACAAAAGAGAAAAAAAAATTACAGAAACAATATGAATTGTTATACAATAAACTAAAGTAACGTTTCAAACAAAAATAAAGTTCTGAATTCTCCAGTGAATGAAATTTTCTATGTCTATGACACTGCAGGTTAGAAAAGAGAGATGGTCTTTACAGTAAATTAAATTCTTTGTAAAAAAAAAAAAATTAGCAACAGTAAATGGTAGAATGTTAATATGCACACTCACTCTTTAATCCCTTTGGCTCTATACGGCCTTTTTCTTCCTTGTCCAAATCATGCCTTTTCTGGTTTTTCTCTTTGGGTTCATTTTTTTTAATCTCTTTCTCCTGAAAGAGACATATGTAAGACCCAAAACAAGAATAGAGAAGGAACTGATACTATATATCTGAAAACTGGAAAATGCTGGTTCTTGGCATCAGTGGCTGTGTTTCAGATATGATGGCACATAACTGATTATTAAAGCTTTTTTCACATCAACGGATTCCTCAATCAGGATCTCCCTCAACCGTGATGATTTATAAAATATCAAATTCAAAACCCAACACCTCACTCTATTTTTTCATTATTAAAAATAAAGAAAATTCCAAAATAATTCTCCTATAGTCCTACTAGCCAAACTTTTTTCTCTATATTCTTCCCTTTGATTTGTAAATTTACATAAAGAATACTGTTGTTTAAAATTTATTTTCCTTTATTTATATTGCATAGATATTTTTACATGACTGGGTTCATACATACAATTTTCTTTACCATCACATTTTAAAACCTTTTCTATTTTTGCTACATTGATCTCATAATTAATATTTTAATGGAGAGGTAACAGTCCCAAAGTCAATACAACATTTTCTTAATAATTTTCCTTTTTTTAAAAAAAATAATTTTCCTTATGGCTAGACAATTAGTCAGACTGTTAGTGAGGCTACACTGCCATAAATATCTTTGTATACCTAGCTTTTTCCCCCTTTTAATAATTTCCTTAAGAAAAATCCACAAACAGTAATGGATGAAAAAAAATATGAATACTTACATAATGTGGAAAATATTTACATTTTGAAAAACCATATAAAATTTTTTTATAATAGTGGGATAAAATCCTATTAAACATTTTTTTTTTAATTTAAAAGGCTTATAGCAGTGGACATTATTAAAGTAAAAAACAGTATATTAAGACAGAAGGGAAAAATATTAAGTAAGGAAACACTAAGCTGATGAAGCTTATTTTCAGTGTTACCACACAATGTGGCATGGCATCTGAGTACCCCCACCCAAAAAATCGTTTTCTTTACAAATTAGCCCTCAATTTTCTAGTTGTAATTCAAAAATAAACAAACAAAGTTTTCGGACTAGGAGATAAGCTTGAGGGGTCCAAAAGCTGGAGGATCTTCAATTGTGTATTTTAGTCACATATTAAGCAACCCCCTAACCACAGAAAAACTATTCTAATAGTTTGTTTTACTATTTCCTCTGTGTTTTTGTGAAATTTCTTGACCATTCAAGAGTGCCAGCTTGATCCGAACATTTCTGCATTCTGTATTCTGTAAGATTCTGACTGTCCTTCACCTACTCCCCAGAGTACTCACCTCCCCAGCTGAGTCGGTGGACCTGAGGCCTCTTTCTTCCACACCTGCTCTTGAACTCTTCTGTGTTTGGGCAGGTGCAGGCAGTAGCTTATCTAACTCTGTGGTGCTTTTGCTTTTGTCCTGATTCCTTTGTTTCTTATATATAGCTTTCTTCTCTAGGAAAAGATTCCTGTTTTCTAGTGTTTTGCTCTCTTTAAGTTCCTCGGTCTTTCTCAGTTTCTTTCTTTTTCTCTTTGCTTTGACATCCACATCCTCATCAGCACTCACAAAGCCGTCTGGCTCTTTATCAAAAACATCTTGAACAGCGTTTTGTCCTGCTTTATCTTTTACACTTTTAACCTTCTGTTTCTCTTCTCTGCTGTCAGAATGTATCTCTTCATTGTCATCTTCTTGAAAAGGGGAGTCATTAAGTACACTTGATTCAGATTCCAACTGAGATTCAACACCTTTCTCTTTTTTTGTTTTTCTGTTTTCTTTGGAATCTTCCCTTAGTTTAGTCTTTAAATCTCTTACTTCACCCTTCTTAACTTTCTTTAATTCTTTAATATCCTCTTTTTTGGGCTTTTTTGATTCCTTTAATTCTTCTTTGGCTTCTGAAATTCTTTTCTTTGTCCTTAAGTCAAAAACTAAACTTTCAGAAGAGCTCTCCAGGTCTGGCTTGGATTTATCTTTTGGTTTCCCAGTCTTTGCTTTTTTCTTTTTCATATCATCTGGGCTTTTTTCTTCTCTATGCCTCAATTTTTTCTTTTTCTTCTTTGGAGAAGTATCTTCTTTTGTCTCACTTTGCTGATCACTATCAGAATTTGCCTCAAATATGTCATTATTTAAGGACAGTCTCTATAAAATATAAAAAAGACTTAAGTACTCATTAATGTAGCAATTTAAAGGTTTTGAAAAGTAATACTAATGAAATCTGGTATAAATCTTTTTTTTTCAAGCAGTTTCTCAACTTCTTAAAATTATTTATCTAAACTGAATTATATATTATTTATGTCTATGATTTAACAAATAGGTCTTGTTGATGATAGTGTCATTTTGAAAAAGCAAATAAACACAGTGACAAAAAATGTTTAGTGTTGCTGAAGGTTCTAAACTAAAGCAGAAATAAACAGTAACAGCCTTATGTATGGTGTGTCTTATATGATTTCAAACACCAAGAAAGTAATTTGTACAGATTGTCTTGGTTGTTAAAAAAGTAGTTACTGATCCAAACGCAAGGTTTTAAAAGAGGGGATCCAACATATCCTTAAAGACGCTGTTATATTTCACAGTTACATACAGAATTAGCAAGACTACACACAAATCTTATTTCCACAATTGATCTGATTTGAGTTATAACCTGAAAAACCTCCTGGAAATATATTTTCCAATTCTAAAAACAAAATAAAAATAGAAACCAACTCAAACCACACCTTAAAAATATTTATAATAGACACAAAAACACTATGCAAAGTATTTTCAGTTCCCATTTCCCCAAATTCTTTTCTTGTAAATTACGAGGGGTTGGAAAGGGAAGGAAAAGATAGGTACATTTTAAAAATGTTTTCCCTATACGGTCTAAAGAAATGAACACTACTGAAGTTAACAAGATAGTAAGAGCATGGTAGAACTGGCATATCTTTTTGAATCTCTTCAAATCACTCCATAAAAAGATAGAGCTATGGGGTGCCTGGTTGGCTCAATTGGTAGGAGCATGTGACTCTTGATCTCAAGGTCCTAGGTTTAAACACCATGTTGGGTGTAGAGTTGACATACATACCTACGTAAATAGACAAAGCTACTAGGATAGAAAACAAAATCTCCACAGACAACATCTACAATAAAACTAAATAGCAAAGCATCCCAGTGAACCCCAAAATATAAGTATGGGGACAAACAACCAACAGCTCTAAGACTATTATGAATACCTACATAGGAGAAAGCAAATGGGAGAAATCACTATGAAAACTGACAGATCAATCTGAGAAGAGTGGAAGGAAGCGGCAGAAGCTACACATGTGCAAGGGTACCTGCAGGTATCTGTGGACAGTGTTAAGGGCTGGCTTGGTCTAGGTCCTGTAAATCTCAAAAGTAACTGGTCTCTTCTAGGACTTCCAAGACTAAGCCCCAAAATGAGGAGAAACTGCTGAGATTAGATTCCAAGTAAAGTAGAACAAGAAAAATAGAAACGAAGAAAAGAGAAAATTCTGATATGGGGGTGAGGAGCCTTTAAGCTAAAAAAAATTATCCTGTTCTCTTCTTTTGCCTTCCAAAATTTCAGAAAAAAGAAATTTCATATCAATATAAGCAGCAGAAAATTATTAGGGCAAAATATTTTACTATGCTGTTATAAGAAAAACAGACTAAGGAACAGAGTACTCTAAAAACAATAAAAGCACGCCAGAAAGACACATCTGCAAAACAGTAGAGAGGGGATGCCTGGGTGGCTCAGTGGTTGAGCATCTGTCTTCGGCTCAGAGTGTGATTCCGGGGTCCTGGGGTCGAGTCCTATATCAGGTCCCCCACAGGGAGCCTGCTTCTCCCTTTGCCTATGTCTCTGCCTCTCTCTGTATATCTCATGAATAAATAAATAACATCTAAAAAAAAAAAAAGTAGAGAAAAATTTTGAGGCATCAGACAAAAAACTAAATCACTTAGAAGAGAAAAATTCACATTCATCTTTAGAGAATAGTTATTTTATGCCAGATGATAATGGAATAACATGTTAAGATATTCAACAAAAGAAAATTTGAGCCAAGGCATTTATATCTAGTCAAACTGGCTTTCAGATATAAAGATGCCAACAATTATTATGAAATACAAGAACTCTGAGAATACTGTTCTCACGAGCCCTTCTATTGCAGAGGTGGTTCTAAAACCTTAGCAGGCATCAGAATGCAGAAGGGCTTATCAAAACACAGGCATGGGGCACCTGGATGGCTCAGTCAGTTAAGTGTCTAAGTATCAGACTCTTGATTTTGCCTCAGGTCGTGATCCCAGGGTTATGGGATTGAGCCGTCTTGGGCTCTGTGCTCAGCACAGAGGCTACTTTTCCCTCTCCCTCCCCCCTACTTGCTCTCTAAAATAAATAAATAAAATCTTAAAAAACAAAAACCCAACCAAAAAACCCAACCATAAACACAGGCAGCTGGTCCCTATCCAACAATGTGCAGCCCAGAGACTACATTTCTAATACCTTCCCAGATAATGATAACTGATGCTTCTGGATTGAAGTCCTCTTGAGAACCACTGTACTAAAGAATGAGCTTCAGATAGCCAATAATGACTGGATAGATATCAAAATAAAGATAAGTAGAAATTAAATGGATATTTGCTCCTAGAATTAAGACTGAATGATGGCTATAAGAGAGTATAGTATGTAACAGTCACTAAAGACTCTTGATAATAAAGCACCTATCAAAATAATGGGGAAAGAATGGTAAAAAGATATTAACACATAGTATTCTTGCGGATTGCCTTGTAGTTCTAAACTGAGAGTAAAGGGACAGTACTTCAAATCAGATATGTAGAGAGGGAAGGCAGCAAGAAGAATGATACTAATTAACAACCAAATGAACTTGTTTATCAAATTGATAACATAACCACTGAAAAGAAAAAAAATCAACCTAAAGAACTTTTGAACACTAAACATCCTCAGTGAATATACTTACATATGGACAAAAAGAATTGCAAATAAATTTGGAGTTTTACAGTAGTATGTAGAGCAAATATTTTTTTTATTAAAGATTTTATTTATTTATTCATGAGACAGAGAGAGAGAGAGAGAGAGAGAGGCAGAAACACAGGCAGAGGGAGAAGCAGACTCCAGGCAGGGAGCCTGATGTGGGACCCGATCTCAGAACTGCTGGATCATGCCCTGAGCCAAAGCAGATGCTCAACTGCTGAGCCACCCAGGCACCCCAGGTATAGCAAATCTGAAACTAATTTCTCATTTTTGTAGGACTGAGTAAATGACTATATACCCTGATGGTGGGAACCAGAGTTCTCCAGTAGGAAAAGGGAAACAGACTACAGCCAGGTAGAATGGGCGGAAGACCCTGAGGTCATGGACAGAAACCACAGATACCAATATGAATTTATGATTTAAACAAACTGACATATTTTTTCCTTTATCTCTGTCTACTTAAAGGGCCTAGAAATAATCATACTCTAGTAGCAATAAGTACATCTTGGTTTTTAATCCTATCCTCCTCTATAAAGAATCAGGATTCCTTGGAGAAATGATAGATAACAGGGATGGAGCAGGAAAATTGCAACACTTTATCAGAAGCAATGATATCCTCAAAACAGAAAGGGAAATATCAAAAGGACACAAGACCTGCCTTGGCTCCCACTGGCCAAATTTAGAACCATTTTTGCATCACCAATATGAATAACACTAGTAATGGATGACTGACATGAAGATTCTGTATGTACTGATGCTAAAAAAATTTCCAGGGAGGAGCTATTCTTTATGAAACACAAATGAAAAATATACAATAAGAGAATTAGAAAAAAAAAAAGAAAAGAAAAAAATCAATATTTACAACCATCACAGGAATAACTAACTGAGGTAAGAAGCATCAAAGTATTTTAAAATCATGGGATGAGAGGTTACTGAGGAACAAGAGTCTCAGTCTCAAAGATTACTTATATTAGGTTATTTATTAACCTGTGTCTCCAGAACTCCTGCTAATAAACACAGAGGGATGAATGACAGATTTAGAAAAAAAATCACTATTTCCCACCCTTTAATGAGAGAATGGTTCTAGGCAATGATTAATGGCTCCTAAAACCCACACATGAAAAGCTGTGAGTTTTCTAATGAAGGATCAGACTGAAAATACCAAATTTCAATGATCTTATTAACCCCACGGTAAAGGAGTGAACTAAATATGTGCTTTCTGATATGCAGGAGGTAAACAACTTTTACAACTATCCTTACCAAAAAACCCCACAAAAAAACAAAAAACACCTAAATGTTAGTATAATCATGCTTCCATATTTAGCTATCTGTTTATAGGAATATGGGGGCTAGAGGAACGTTTTAAAATGCACCATGCATGCAGCCAAACCTAGCATACAGAAAATGATGTGGTTTCTTCATCAAATAAACATGGGGAAGAAACTGCTTAGAGTAAGATTATTAATGATATATAAATATGCAGATTTTTATCAAATCCTGAATTGGCTTGAAAATATTCTAGCTAGTAGGGGTGCCTGGGTGAGTCAGTTGATAAGTGTCCGACTCTTGATTTTAGCTCAGGTCATGATCTTAGGGTCATGAGATCAAGCCCTGCACTGGGCTCCACACTTAGTTTGAAGCCTGCTTGGGATTCTCTCTCTCCCTCTAGTCCTCCCCGCATTCCCTCCTCTCTCTCTAAGAAAAAAACAAAACAAAAAACCCACACACAAAACAAAACAAAAAAATATAGCGAATAAAGTGGGAGAGGGGGAGTAGTGGATAGAAAAAGGAAGAATGGCCAAGTACGTAAACTGCCATTGATGATGAATAGGAGTCTCGTGACACTGCTCTTTCCAATTTTGTATGTTCAAATTTTCCTTAATAAAATTCTTTATAAATAAGGGTTTAGACCTTATCAGACACTGTTTATTAAAAATGCCATCCCCAAATAAAGAAAAAAACCTAACAAGGTATACATAGTAAAACACTGATGTAGCAGAGCAGTAGAGGTTTACTGTCATATAATATCAACCACTGAAGCTCAGGCAGACCAGTGGTTTCCTATCTGGAGATTATCTGTCCATTAAAAACAAAGGGCTAGACCATATCACACATACGTATGTTAAATAGCATCTCAACATTTTTTTAGTTTAAAATATTTGATGGTCAATAAGAAGATAAAAAGAGAATCAAATGTTAAATGATGAAAAGTATTTTAATGAACAAATACCATTTCTACATTATGCATATTTTCTGATTAATAGCATTAACAACCATTTTGAGCGGTTATTTTATTTAGCTAGTTTTTAAAAATGTTTATTTATTTTAGAGAGAAAGAAAGAGAAAGCACAAGCAGGAGGGGCAGAAGGGGAGGAAGAGAGAATCTCAAGCAGACTCCCTGCTGTATATGGAGCCTGATGCAGGGCTTGATCTCTTGACCCTGAGATCATGGCCTGAGCTGAAACCAAGAGTTGAATGCTTAACTGACTGTGCCATCCAGGTGCTCCTTTTTGGGTTATGTTAGAAGCCATTTCTAATTTCTGTGATGTTTACTAAGTCCTAAATAAGCAAGATTCCTATATTTAAATAGAGAGGGGGACAAATCAAATATTTACAGATATTTACAGACACTACTGTGGTGAAACCCCTCCGTAAAACAAAAAAAATTTTTATAAAGACTTTATTTATTCGAGAGGGAGAGACAGAGCACGAGTAGGGGAACAGCAGCAGAGGGAGCAGAAGCAGACTCCCCACTGAGCAGGGAGCTGATGTGGGGTTCAATCCCAGGACCCTGGGATCATGACTTGAACCAAAATTAAATGCTTAACCGACTGAGCCACACAGGCACCCCTATTTGTAAATTCTTTACTGCATATTCCTTATGTCAGTAAAATTTATAGGAAGTTTATTATACTAAAAAAAAAAAAAAAGAAATAAAACATGATACCTGAATATCCTTCTTGACTGGCTTAGCTTTGTTCTCCACAATTTTCTTCCTAAATTCAAGAAGAACTTCTTTACAGTCCTCAAGATGAATCTCAGGCTCCCAGGTATCATCATCTGATGTGTATCCTTTCCATCGAACTTTATAAAGGATTTTACCCTGTTACAGAATTAAAAACAATCAAATAAAGGCCATTAAACTTGATAATTTAAATGACTAAATTTCCAAAAACATACAATCCTGAAAATATATGAATGAACCTGAAATGGAGATTAGTATCATTATAAAGTACGTTCACCTCCTGAAGCAAGTGCATTTAAGGAAAGTGTCACACTAAAAGTAAAAATAAGCAAATGGAACTATATCAAACTAAAAAGCTTCTATACTACAAAAGAAACCACCAACAAAATGAAAAAGCAACCTACTGTATTGGAAAATATTTCTAAATCACGTATCTGATAAAGGGTTAATATTCAAAATATATAAAAAACTCATACAACTCAATAACAAAAAACCAATCTGATTTAAAAATGGGCAGATCTGAATAGACATTTTCCTATAGAATTTTTTTAGATTTTATTATTTATTCATGAGACAGAGAGCGAGAGAGAGAGAAGCAGAGACATAGGCAGAGGGAGAAGCAGGTCCATGCAGGGAGCCCAATGTGGGACTTGATACCGGGACTCCAGGATCATGCCCTGGGCCGAAGGCAGGTGCTAAACGTATGAGCCACCCAGGCGTCCCTGAATAGACATTTTCCAAAGAAGACATACAGATGGCCAACAGAGAAGACATACAAATAGCTAACAAATATCTGAAAAGATGCTCAAAATCACTAATCATCAGGGAAATGCAAATCAAAACCACAATGAGACCTTACTTCATACCTGTTGGTATCAAAAAGACAGGAAATAACAGGTATTAGCAAGGATTAGGAAAAAAGGAAAACCCATGTGCACGATTGGTAAGAATATAAACTGGTATAGTAACTATGCAAAAACAGTATAAAGTTTCCTCAAAAAAAAAGAAACAAAAAAACCTACCATATGATCCAGCAATTCCACTTCTGGGTATTTATCCGAAGAAAACAAAAACACTAACTCAAAGGGGTATATGTACCCCCACGTTCACTGCATCATCATTTCATTAGCCAAAAAAGTGGAAATAGCCCAAATATCCTTAACAGATGAATGAAGAAAATTCTACACGCTAGAATATTATTTGGCCATAAAAAGGAATGGAAACTTGCCATGACTCCCGGTGCATGGAGCCTGCTTCTCCCTCTGCCTGTGTCTCTGCCTCTCTCTCTCTCTGTGTGACTATCATAAATAAATAAAAATTAAAAAAAAAAAAAAAAAAAAAAAGAAACTTGCCATGACAACATGTTGCAAACTCAAAGACATTATAATGAGTAAAATGAGCAAGACAAATACTTCATGATCTCAATTAAATATGGAAGAAAACAAAACAAAAACTCAAGTTCACAGAAAAAGAGAACTGACTGGAAGTTGCCAGAGGCAGGAGTTAGAAGTAGAAGAAATGGATGAAGGGGGTCAAAGGTACACCCCCAGTCATAAAATAAGTCATGGGGATATAACATGCAGCATGGTGACTAAAGCTAATAATACTGTGTACTGCATACTTAAAAGTTGCTAAGAAAGCAGATCTTAAAAGTTGTCATCACACACACAAAAAAAATGTAATTATGTAAGGTGACAGATGTTAACTAGACTTATTGTGATGATTTTGCAATGTATAAAAGTATAGAATCATTATGCTATATACCTGAAACTAATGGTATATGTCAATTATATATCATTTTTTAAAAACTAAAATAAACAGTATTACTGATCTACTTTTCATAAACTGAAGATCGAGGTCTTTCCCGGATAACATAAGCAATGCGTAATATAAAAATAAAAAAAAGCAGGAATAAACAAAAATCACCCATAGATGACAGAGGGAATACATTTCAGTATCACAAAAACCATATACGAAGAAACAAAAGCGAGCATCATCCTCAAAGGGGAAAAACTGAGATTTTCCCTTAAGGTTGGTAACAGGACAGGGATGTACACTCACCACTGCTTTTAAACAGTGCACAGCAATCAGACAACAGAAAGAAATAAAAAGTATCTAAATCAGCAAAGAAGTCACACTATCACTCTTCTCAGACTACATGATATTCTATGTTGAGAACCCAAAAGATTCCACCCCCAAATTGCTAGAACTCATACAGGAATTCAGCAACATGGCAGGATATAAAATCAATGCACAGAAGTCACCTGCATACACTAACAATGAGACAAAAAAAAGAAATCAAGTAATCAATTCCATTTACAATTGCACCCAAAACGATAAGATACTTAGGAATAAACCTAACCAAAGAGGTAAAGGATCTATACTCTGAAATCTACAGAACACTTATGTAAGAAATTGAGGAAGACTGAAGTGGAAAAACATTCCATGCTCATGACTGAAAGAAAAATTTTGTGAAAATGTCTATGCTACCCAGAGCAATTTATATTCAATGCAATCCCTATCAAAATACCATGGACAGAGTTGGAACAAATAATCCTAAAATTTGTATGAACCAGAAAAGACCCCAAATAGCCAGAGGAATGTTGAAAAAGAAAACCAAAGCTGAGGGCATCAAAATGCCTGATTTCAAGCTGTATTACAAAGCTATGATCATCATGACAGCATGGTACAGACACAAAAATAGACCTGTAAATCAATGGAAAAGAATAGAGAACGCAGAAATGAGGACTCAACTCTATGATCAACTAACCTTTGACAAAGCGGGAAAGAATATCCAATGGGAAAAGGACAGTCTCTTCAACAGATAGTGTTAGGAAAGTTGGACAGCCACATGCAGAAGAATGAATTTGGACCACTTTCTTACGTCATACACAAAAATGAACTCAAAATGGATGAAAGACCTAAGTGTGAGACAGGAATCCATCAAAATCCTAGAGGCAAACACAGGCAGCAACCTCTGTGACCTCAGCTGTAGCAACTTCCTGCTAGACACCTCTCCAAAGGGAAGGGAAACAAAAGCAAAACTTGAGATTATTGAAGCTTTTGGACAGCAAAGAGTCAACAAAACCAAGACAACTGACAGAATGGGAGAAGATATTTGCAATTGTCTTATCAGAGAAGGGGTTAGTATTCAAAATCTATAAAGAACTTATCAAACTCAACACCCAAATAACAACCCAGTTAAGAAACGGGTAGAAGACATGAGTAAACATTTCTCCAAAGACGACATACAAATGGCCAAAGACACATGAAAAAATGTTCCACATCACTCATCATGAGGGAAATACAAATCAAAACTACAATAAGATACCACCTCACACCAGTTAGAATGGCTAAAATTAACAAATTAGTAATCAATAGATGTTTGTGAGGATGCAAAGAGGAACCCTCTTACACGGTTGGTGGGAATGCAAAATGGTACGGCCACTCTGGGAAAACAGTATGAAGGTTCTTCAAAGTTAAAAAGAAGAGCTAACCTATGACCCAGCAATTGCATTACTAGGTATTTATCCGAAGGATACAAACAGTGATTCGAAGGGGCAACTGCACCCCAATGTTTATAGCAGCAATGTCCACAATAGCCAAGATTGAGCAGAAAGAGCCCAGATGTCTATCAACAGATGAATGGATAAAGAAGATGCTGTACATATATACAATGGAATATTATTCAGCCATCAAAAACAATTAAATCTTACCATTTGCAATGACGTGCATGTAACTAGAGGATATTATGCTAAGCAAAATAAGTCAGAGAAAGACAATTATACGATTTCAGTCCTATGTATAATTTTTTTTTCTTTTTCTATGTAGAATTTAAAAGATGAACATAGGGAAAGGGAGAGAAAGACAATAAGACAAAATCAAAGGAGAGAAGCCATGAGACACTCTTAACTACAGGAAACAAACTGAGGGTGCTAAAGGGGAGGAGGGGGAGGGATAGGGTGACCAGGTGATGGGCATTAAGGAGGGTTCATGTGATGTAATGAACCCTGGGTGTTATATGCAACTGATGAATCACTAAATTCTATCTCAGAAACTAATAATATACTATGTCAACTCATTTTAAATAAAACTTTAAAAATAAATTAAAATTTTAAAAAATCACTCACAGATACTAATAAAATTTGATCTTTCCTTCACTTTTTACATTTACAAATATAACTATAAATACATATTTTATGTGTATTATTCAAAAGACTGGGATAATACTATCACTTTACTTTGTTTTTTCACTTAGATATAGAACACTTCTTGTTTTACTATTTTTCAAAAACATGATTTTTACTGATTGTTCTAAATACAATAAAAAGTACAACAAAAACTGTCCCTTTGGAAACCAAAGGTTGTTTTGTTTCTGATTTTGTTTTCATAAGCAAAGCTACTACATACTCATACATCTTTGGTCACACTGCTAAAATAAATTTCCCAAAGAGAGATCAGTGGGATCAAATAATAAAGCCACCTAAACACTGTTAAAACACACTACCAGAAAACACATTTCCAGAGAAGATGCTCTATTTCCACCAGATAAAAGAGCTCATCTCCGTATATCAGACGTCGGCGAAGTGTAGCAGGGCCTGTCTCTTATTTTGGTTTGGTCGTCCTGTGAGCTAAGAATGGTTTTACATTTTTAAATGGTTGAAAACAAATCAAAAGAAGAATTACATTTGTGTCAAGTGCTTTACAATCTGTCATCCATGGACTAAATCTTGGCATTTATTAGCTCATTTAATCTTTACAACAACCCTGTGAAGTACTATTACTCATTTTATAGAAGAGGAAACTGAAGCTTCTAGATAAAGTAACAGTAAAAATTATACAGTTTAAGAGTAATTCAGCTAAAAATAAAACCCAAGGGCACTTAACCAGCTTCTGCATATGTGAAGTTATCCAACGATGTGCAGTGTATAAAGTGCCAAAGGGATGTGCAAGTAACACCATCTAGTGCACAGCATGGAGCCTACTTTAAAAAAAAAAAGACAGCTTTGTGGTGCCTGGTGCCTGGGTGGTTTAGTCAGTGGAGTGTCGGACTCTTAATCTCGACTCAGGTCTCGATCTTGGGGTTGTGAGTTTAAGCCCTGCGTTGGGCTCTGTGCTGGGCATGGAACCTACTTAAAAACACATACACACGTACATACATAAGCAAGCAAGCAACACTGAAAGACCAGATATTTTTACTTCTATAAAACACATTTGGGGTCCACTGAAATGCTTAGAGACTTTTTTTCTTAAACACTTCATGTTCATCATAAACTTGAATCCACTTTTTCCAACAAAAAATTTTAACTACTTATCTAGTTGTATATGATCCAGAAGGCTAGGAGGACCATCTTCTACCTTTTGGTTTGGCTTACTGATTAAGCTAAAAGAAAATTTGGCTACCAAGAAAATAGACTGTTTCTGGCATTTTGAAGATAAGGTTTTAAATTTCAGGGCTATCATGAAATTTAATACAAGGCAAAGCTTGGGCAATATTTGTATCTACAGGACTTCTATACAAGAACATATAATTCACAGATTTCACTTGTTTTGTACACTGTTGTATATCTAAGATTCAAAGGTCCTTACATAGTGATCCTCTAATATTTGTTTCTATAATAAATTAAACAAAACTGCTGAAATAAAGACCAGGTACAGTTATCAACAAATTAAATCTGGAGCTAGAATTGAGATGTGCTACTTAATACTTGAGAATGGTTGTTAATGCCCTTATTCTCATTGACTAGACTGAATTTATTGATAATTAGCAGTAAATTTAGAACTGTGTTCAATGTAGAAATAAATGTTTACTAGTTTTTACTGTTTTTGATTGTCAGAAAAGATGGAAGAATTATATACAATCTCCCATATATACCTTCATACATATCCCCGTTAATATTGTCTTTTATCTTTATTTATATATATGTATATATATATATACACATATGTATATATATTTTTTCCTGTCTCATTTTAAAGTAAATAAGACTTTTTAAAAGCTACATTGAGGGGTGGAGGGATGGAGTAACTGGGCGATGGGCATTAAGGAGGACACTTGATGTAAATGAACACTGGGTGTTATATGCAACTGATGAATCACTAAATTTTACCTCTAAAACTAATAATACAATATATGTTAATTGGTTTTATTTTATTTTTTTAATTGGTTTTATTTTTTTTAATTATTATTATTATTATTTTTAATTTATGATAGTCACACACACAGAGAGAGAGAGAGAGAGGCAGAGACACAAGCAGAGGGAGAAGCAGGCTCCATGCACTGGGAGCCCGACGTGGGATTCGATCCCGGGTCTCCAGGATCGTGCCCTAGGCCAAAGGCAGGCGCCAAACCGCTGCGCCACCAGAGATCCCCTGTTAATTGGTTTTAAATTAAAAAAAAAAAAAAAAAGCTACCCTAAGTAACAGATGTACTCCTGTTTATTATTTTTTATTTTATTTTATTTATTCATGACAGACACAGAGAGAGACAGAGGGAGAAGCAAGCTCTATTCAGGGAGCCTGATGTGGGACTTGATCCTGGGACTCCAGGATCATGCCCTGAGCTGAAGGCAGATGCTTAACTGCTGAGCCACCCAGGCATCTCCTGTACTACTGTTTTTATGCACACATAAAAATAATGTGGCCCAGAGGTGCCTGGCTAGCTCAGTCGGAACAGTATGCGACTCTTAATCTGAGGATCATGAGTTCAAGCCCTACATTAAGGGTGGAGCCTACTTAAAAAACGTGGCCCACAAATTAGGATCATTTTATTCAATACACCATTATTGTGCTTTCACCAAGACTAAGCAAAAATGCTTTTTAAAGGCAGTTCTGCATACTATTGACTAAGATTTCTTTTCTTTCCCCTTCGCTCACACAGGCCTCTTAAACCATGCTGTCTCACCTTTATCTTCAGTTTTAACTATACCTTCATAGAAGCACTAAGTTATATATAATGGTTTTGTTTTTGCATACTATTTTGCTTAAAAAAATGTACATATACTCTTAGTTGATATAAGCACTGTCACTTCACCCTGTTATTTAACTGAACCATAAAAGTGTATCAATTTAGACTTAGTTATGATGTTAAAATCATGAGGATTTTCAGGATTATCTTTAAAACTTAAGAATCTAAGTGTACTCTTTTCCCATTACTTCTTAGTTTCCAATCCAACATCCTGCTGATGTTGGTCTTTCAATAGGTGACAGAACAATTGAAAGGCAGTGTAGGCATGTTGAAGAGTAAAAGGTGAGGGAGTAGCACTTGGCTTTGGTTTGGATAGTTTATTGCCTCAGTGGTTGTATGAATAAAATCAGGTAAGTGTTAAGTGTAAGCTAGAATGGTGCTCTGCAGTTCATGTAGAAAACTATTTCATATATTCTTCTCAGTCAGATTGGGTATTGAGCAGAAATGATAAACCAGAAATCCGGAGAAGCAAAAATTTGGAATATATATGATAAAGATTTGATAGTCATGAAACATCAAAAAGAAAAATTCTTAAAAAAAGAAAAAAGAAAAAAAGAAAAAGAAAAATTCTTGGGACGCCTGGGTGGCTCAGCGGTTAAGTGTCTGCCTTCAGCTCAGGGCGTGATCTTGGAGCTCCGGGATTGAGTCAAACATCAGGCTCCCTGCATGGAGCCTGTTTCTCCTCCCTCTGCCTAGGTCTCTGCCTCTTTCTGTGTCTCTTATGAACAAATAAATACAATCTTTAAAAAAAAAAAAATCTTATACATGAATGAGAAAATAGGCAAAAGACACTATAGATAATTTTAAAATCTTGTTTATTGTAGTTTTACATATGTTTTTAGTATACATATATCTTAAATTTTGCCATTATAATCATTTTAAGGGTAAATTCATAGAAACAAATGGTATTAAGTACATTCACAGATACAGTTGTCACCACTGTCCATCTCTAGAACTTTTTCATCTTTCCAACTTGAAGCTGTCTCTATTAAACAGTAAGTCCCCTTCCCCTGAAGCCCTGGTATCCATCATTCTATTTTCTGTCTCTATAAATTTACTTATTCTAGGTACTTCATGTAAATGAAATCATACATAGGTACTTCATGTAAATGAAATCATACAACAAATGTCTTTCTGTTTCTGGCTTATTTCACCTATCCCAATGTTTTCAGGGTTTATCCCTGTACAGAATGTATAAGAAGTTCCCTCCTTTTTAAGATTGAATAGTATTTCATTGTATGCTTACACCACATTTTGTTTAACCATTCATCTGTTGATGGACACTTAGGTTGTTTCCATTTATTGGCTATTGTGAACAATACACTACTGGACATGGTTAAACAAATACCTGTTTGAGTTCCTACTTTCAGTTCTTTTGGGTGCATACCCAGGAGTGAAATTACTGGGCCATGAGGTAATCGTTTAATTTTTTGAAGAATAGCCAAACTGTTTTCCACAACAGCTATACTATTTTACATTCCCACCACCAGTGTAAGAACGATCTAATTTCTCCACATTCTCACAAACACTTGTTTTCCATGTTTTTATTACAGCCATCTAGTAATTGGTGTGAGGTAGTATATCTCATGGTTTTGATTTGCATTTCCCTAAGGATGTTGAGCACCTTTTCGTTTGCTTATTGGTCATTTGTGTATCATTGGAAAAATGTTCCTTTGTCCATTTTTAAGTAGACAGTCTTGTTTGTTTGTTTTTACTTTTTTGGTCTTATTTTTGAATTGTAGGTGTTGTTTATATACTGTGGATATTAATCCCTTGTCAGAGGTGATTTGCAAATATTTTTTTCAGTTCTATGGGTTGCCTTTTCCCTATGTTGATACTGTTTTTTGATGCACAAAATATTTTTAATTTTGATGAAGTCCTTTTACCTATTTTTTCCTGTTTGTGTTTTTGGAGTTATGTCCAATGCATTGTCAAATCCAAGGTCTTGAATATTTACCCCTACATTTTCTTCTAATAATTTTATAGTTTTACCTCTTAAATTTAGGTTTCTCTTTAAATTCATTTTGAGTTAATTTTTGTATATGGCGTGAGGTAGGTCCAATCTCCCCTTTTTGCATGTGGAAATCGAGCTATTTCAGCACAATTTGCTTCCCTATTGATTGCACTTGATACCCTTATGAAAAATCAATAGGCCATAGAAATATAGGTTCATTTTTGGATTTTCTATGTCTATCCACATACCAGTACGATACTGTTTTAATCACTCAGCTTTGTAGTAAGTTTGCAAGTTATTTATTCTGTAGATTAAATTTATTCCTAAGTACTTTATTCTTTCAGGGGTCCCCGGGTGGCTCAGTCAGTTGAGCATCTACCTTCAGCTGGGGTCGTGATCTCAGGATCCTGGGATAGAGCCCTGTCAGGCTCCCTGCTCAGTGGCAGTCTGCTTCTCCCCCTTACTCTCATGCTTTCTCAATAAAATCTTAAAAAAAAAAAAAAAAAGAATTATTTTATTTTTTTAGATGCTGTTATAAACAGAATTGCACACAGGCATGTGTTAGAGGAGGGGCAAAGGCAAAGAATCAAGCAGATTCCCCACTGAGCCCTGAAGTCAAAGGGGGAGGGAGCTCAATCCCAGGACCCAAGAGATCATGACCTAAGCTAAAACCAAGAGTTGGCACTTAGCTGACTGAGCCACCCAGGTGCCCCTGGAGTTGTTTTCTTTTTTTTTTTTTTTTTTTTTTTTTGGAGTTGTTTTCTTAATTCCTTTTTTGGTAGGAGCTTAGGAAGATGGTGGAGTAAGAGGACCCTGAGTCCACCCTGGCCCACATTTACTACTAGATATCCTCCACATCCAAGTCAATAAATTGGAGCGTGATCTGAAGACTGGCAGAACAAACTCCACAATTAAATATAGAGAAAAAGCTGCATCTGAAAGGTTTGGAAGGTCAGAAAGGTGGAGAGAGGCTATCAGCTGGAGGGAGTGGTGTGTGTGAAGAGGGCAGAGAAACAGGTCCTCGAACCAGGTATCTCACATGGAGAAGACCCCATAATGTTTGGTTTTAAAAACCTGAGGAACAAACAAACCCAAAGGAGTTGAATTCTGTGAGCTTGTAAAACCAGTGGGGCTTGGAGCCCAGAGCTTTAAAAGTCAGCTGACTTTAATGCTGCACTGGCCACCAGTGAGCAATAGGGTAAGTGATAGGTGGGTTGCTGCCCTTAAACAGACAACAGTGTGTGGAGAGGCAACATAAAAACAGCAGTTTAGGGCAACCCAGGGGCTCAGTGGTTTAGTGCCGCCTTCAGCCCAGGGCATGATCCTGGAGACCCAGGATCCAGTCCCACGTCAGGCTCCCTGCATGGAGCCTGCTTCTCCCTCTGCCTGTGTGTCCCCCCCCCCCGCCCGTGTCTCTCATGAATAAATAAATAAAATCTTAAAAACAAACAAACAAACCCAGCAGTTTATGGAATACCAGGGGGGAAATGGGAAGCAGATTTGTTCATTCTGATTTCAGACCATGTTGGGGGACCTCTCTGAAAACAAAAGAGCTTGCATGTGCCATTTTCCTCCCCAACCCACCAGCATAAACACAGAGCCACCTGTAAGAAGGGGAGCTGCACAGACACTTGCTACCTGACCCGCTAGCAGTATGCCATGCCCATGAGTTCTCCTCAGGAGTCACCCACTCCAAGCCTGCTAAGCCTTGCGTTCAAGGGGATTTTGTTAGCACCATGTGCACCCCGCCCAAACACCCCCACCCACAATCATGTGCTGGGCTCAGCCATACCCAGTCATCCTTATGCAAGATGCCCAACCTTGCACCCCCTGCCACTCCAGGGCACAGCCGCCAGCTGCCTCAGTGCTTCAGGGGATCTAGCACAGGACTAGTGGCCCAAATGAAATTTTGCTCACAACCCTGCCCTGCTCCAAAGTTCCCTGATGTACACGCCCCTTCAGAGCTAGCCTGCCTGGGTCCCACTAACACCACAGACAGCAAGCATAGCCCACAACAGGCAGAGTCAGTACAAATGACTACATTGAGAGGAAAAGTGACACAGACACGACAGCAACGTGTAAACAATACACACAGGATACTCTCCTCTAAGTGCCAGGTTCTGGTGAACAGGGAACACTGTATGGCAGGGCATACCAGGACCTCCTCTTCATGAACTCACTACTTTCAAGAGCAGAAGACACAGCTGACTTTCTTAACAGAAACAGAGAGGCAGACAAAATGAGACAGAGAAACTCATCCCAAATGAAAGAACAGGACAAGGCCACAGCCAGAGATCTAAAGCAAAACATATATAAGTAACATGCTTGATGGAGAATTTAAAGCAATGATTGTAAGGATACTCACTAGACTTGAGAAAAGAGTGGAAAACATGAGTGATACCCTTAACACAGAGATAAGGAATAACACAGCAGAGATAAAGGGCTCAATAAAAGAAATGAGAAACACACTTGATGGAATGAATACAGCACGGAAGAGCAGAGAAATTAATTAGTGACCAAGAAAACAGAGTAATGGAGAGTAATCAGCTGAACAAAAGAAACAATTACACAAAAGAACAGACTTAGGGAACTTAGTTACTCCATCAATCAACATTCATATTATAGGAGTCCCAAACAAGAGAGAAAAAAAGGGGCCAGAAAATTTTATTTAATGAAATAGTATCTGAAAACTTCCCTAAATTGGGGAAGGAAACCGATATCCAGATCCAGGAGGCATCGAGAACTCCAAACAAAATCAACAAAGCAGATGCACACCAAGACAAGTTGTAATTAAATCCACAACATATAGTGATAAAGAAAAAATCATAAAAGCAGCAAAACAAAAGTCGTCAGTAACTTACAAGGGAAAGCCCATAAGATTACAGATTTTTTGGCAGAAACTTGGCAAGCCAGAAGAGAGTGGCATGATATATTCAGTGTGCTGAATGGGAAAAATCTGCATGATATATTCAGTGTGCTGAATGGGAAAAATCTGCAGCCAAGAATACAATATCCAGCAAGGCTATCATTCAGAATAGAAGGAGAGATAGTTTCCCAGACAAACAAAATAGGGATGCCTGGGTGGCTCAGCAGTTGAATCTTGCCTTTGGCTCAGGGTGTGGTCCCAGAGTCCAGGGATATCAGACTTCCCTTGAGGAGCCTACTTCTCCTGTCTCTGTCTCTGCCTCTCTCTGTCTCTCATGAATAAATCAATAAAATCTTTTTAAAAATATATAAATAAATAAAGGAGTCTGTGACCCCTGTGACCACTGCAAGAAATCTAAAAAGGGACTCTTGAAGTAGAAAGGAGACCAAAAGTCACAGTATATAGGTATGAAATACAAAAGGAATAAAAATGACTATTTCTGTAAAAAATCAGCCAGGAAACCCACACCGACATACACATGCACACACAAAGAATGTAAAATATACTAACAGTTGGCAAATTGAATTTAAATTTTAGAAAAAGGAAAAAATATATTAACATATACCTAGAAACCAGGGGAGGAGAAAAGAATGGGTTTTATCTTAAATGACCACCAACTTAATATAAACTGCCCTATGCAGAGGAGACTATACATAAGCCTAATGGCAGGTTAAAAACAGAACTACCTTATGATCTAGCAATCATACTACAGGGGGTTTACCCAAAGAATACAAGAATACTAATTCAAAGGGATGCATGCATCCTGATGTTCATAGCACTATTTATAATAGCAAGATATGGAAGCAGTCTGTATCCACTGATTGATGAATGGATAAAGAAGATATGAAATACATATATGTGCATATATATATATATATGCAATGGCATATTATTCAGCCATAGAAAGAATAAAATCTTTTAAAAATATTTTATTATTTGAGAGGGAGCGAGAGATAGAGAACAAACAGTGTGGGGGCAAGGAGAAGCAGACTCCCCGTTGAGCAGGGAGCCCAACTTGGAGCTCATTCCCAGGACCCTGGGATCATGACCGGGCTTGAAGGCAGATGCTTAACTGACTGAGCCACTCCAGGCTTTAGTGTTGCCTTAAAATTGACAAGAACATACCATAAAAAATGCCAGTTACAATAATCAATAATATTTGGAATATGAAATTGAGAACTGCTCATATGTGCAAATTATTCTCAAATTAGTTTCCCATATTTCCAGTTTCAAATTCCTAAGTAACAGCTGATTTGCTTGTTGGCAACTATTAGGTCTTAAATAACCCAATTAATTAAACAAATACTCAGTGTTAAACAATATATAAATACGTGTCAGTTAAAATAATTCTTTTAAAGGACATGAAATATTTATTAATAACTCTCAAGTGTTTGGAAGTTAGGCAATATATTTGCACATAATTTATGGAAATTGGAAAATATTTTTACCTGAACATAGTATAAACATAATTTATGAGCTATAGCTAAATTAAGATTAGAGGTATATAATTTGAGGGGGCCTGGAGAGCTCCTTTGATAGAACATGAGACTCTTGATCTCAGGGATTTTAAGTCTAAAGCCCACGCTGAATGTGGAGCTTACCTAAAAAAACAAAAACCTTTTTTTTGTTTTGTTTTTTTTTAAGGGGGCAAGGGATGCCTGGGTGGCTCAGCGGTTGAGCGTCTCCAGGGCATGATCCTGGAGTTCGGGGATTGAGTCCCACATTGGGCTCCCTGCATGGAGCCTGCTTCTCCCTCCGCCTGTGTCTCTCCCGAATAAATAAATAAAATTAAAAAAAAAAAAAAAAGAGGGGGGAAGGGCAGAGGGAGAAGAAGAGAGAGAATCTTAAGCAGGCTCCATGCCCTGTGTGGAGCCTGATGTGAGTCTCGATCTCACAAACCATGACATCACAAACCATGACATTATGACCCAAGCTGAATCACTAGTAGGATGCTTAACTGATTGAACCACTCGAGGGCCCCCTCAAAAAGTCAGGTAAATCTAAACTCAAGTATCAAGGAAGGTATCCTTAAGTGGAAAAATTACAAAAGCAAGAAAGATATTACCATATAATAATTCAGGACAGTGATTTTGGGGGATGGAAGAGAATACTGAACGGTAATGGTATTCAAAAGAGGTTTCTAGGGCTAGCAGTCTAATATTTCCTGACTTAGGTGGAGGTTATACAGGTGTTGGCTTTATGATAATTTACTAAGTTATATAATTAAAATATTCATACACTTAAAAAAATCAAGTCAAATTCCCATAAATATTAAAAAGTGCCAGCTTTTGGCTTCAAAACCCCAAGATCTGTCAGATTAATTTAACTGTTCTGAAAACATACAAAAAATCACATTTGGCAATAAAATGAAATAAAGAACATGGCTAATATATAAATGTAGCATTAATGCCATTCATCATCATGACAGTTTTAGTAACAGAATACCAGTCTGATGGCTTATGAACAGAAATACCATAGACCTTAAGGAAGCCAAACAAACAGCTACCAGGACCCTTATGGTTTTCAATTGGCTGGCTCCCTTAGCAGTACTTAAAAAGTAACCAGTGTAGTCCTGTTCTGCTGAGCTAATACTTTTCGTCTTATAAATCATTCTCAAGAGCACCTAAAAATACAATGCACTGAGAACTAGATTTTTCACCTAACTTTATATCGTTTACTGTCTTCAACATTTAAGCTTCTTAGTTTCACCTGCTTTTGACTAGAATATGTACAGTTCCTACAATTGTTTGGGACCAGGAATATTATAGTGGAATTAAATAAATTTTTAAAAATATAAAAATTATACTTACAGGCGAACCACCTTAACTTTAAAGATATTACTTTCCTAACCAAATATTTTTCTAAATATCTTCTATGTGCCAAGCACTGTGTTAGATGAAGGAGATAAAAAACAGCCCAAGATTGGATCTACTCTCATCTCAAGGTACTTTTGTTATATATTTGGAAAAATTACACCAAAAAAAGTTCCTATCTACTGTATTGCAACTAGCAATAATAGTAATACATTGGATATCAACAATTTATCCCGACAAATTTTTCAGCTTCAGCAACTGTGTATGCTACAATTAATCTCCATATCCTCAGTACCTAACGCTGCATCTAGCACAAGGCGTGTGAAGAAAAAAAAAAAAAAAGTTTGCTAAATAGTCAAACAGAAAATAATAGATAATATAAAAAGAAGACAGAGACCCTATCACCATACGGGCCCTTTGGTCACCTCACACTTACCTACTGACACAGACTGTCTCCCTACTTGTGCACCCTCTCTCCTCCATCCCACCCTGCAGTCCATGACTCATTTAGTCATTTAATCTTCTGAGTACCAGTAATACAAAAATTAGTAAGAATCATATTTCCTTTAACCAGTGAGCCTACCATGTAGCAGAGAGACAAACACGTATATAATAATGCTTTAAAGCTCAGAGGTCCGACCCACTGCTGGGAGGGCAAACTTGAAGATCTCACTCCGCAGGGATTCCCAGGGAAACTGATTCTCAGAGAGACCTGAGAGACTGGGGGGCGGGAGAACGGGGGGGTCTAGGGTCAGTATGACGGAGGAGGTCAGGACTACAGTGAGGTTGCTCTCCCGTAACAAAGTGAGAGGGAAGACAACGGTCAGACTTGGAAGGCCTCTAAACACCACCCTCTTGGACGAGATTCCGGGGATGAACGGGAATCCCCGTGGATTTTAAGGCAGAAAACGGACCAAAGCTTTGGAGAGCACTGGACGGACGACAAGCAGCCCGGACGGGGATGGGAGCCGGCCCACAGAGTCTCCTCCCGGAGCAGAGCAGCGGCCCTCTCGAGGAGGCACGCCGACACCGCCGCGGATCTTGCCGCAGCCGGCGGACTCCGATGCTTCCCGCCCCCAGCCACGCAACCCGGCCAAAGTTCCTGAAAGGAGCCCCGCTCCCGAAACCCGCACGAGCCCGCGGCCACAGCCGGAGTCCGCCCCCAACACCCGCACGCTGGCCGGGGCGCAAGCGATCAAGCTCCTTCCCGCCCACGTCCAGGGCACAACTCCGGGAGGGCTCCCCGTGTACGCACGGCCGCCCTCCGCAGAAGCCCCTCCGCTCCCGCCTCACGGCACGCCCTGCGCGCCCAGCGCCGCCTCCCCGCCGCACACCTACCCCCTCGGTCTTCATGTCCAGGATCTTTTCCACCTCGAATACATCCTCTCCGTCCTCCTCGCTGTCTCCGGCTGCCTCCGCGCCTCTTGTGGCTGCGTCCTTCTCTTCGCCCGCTGCTCCGACACCTTCTCCTTCAGCTTCAGGAGACTCCACATTGCCTGCGGCACCTGAGACAGGACTCGCAGTCATGCTCACTCCCTCGGCGACCGTCGCCGCCGCCATCATCGGAGCCCAGCAAACCGCCGACGAAGAGCGGCTGCGACACACACCCTTGGCGGTTCCTCGCGCTCCGCGCTTGGCCCGAATCCACGTGACGCTACTAGGGAGACCCGCCAATAGCGGCCTCCGGACCCTGGAGCGACACACACACCCACCAATCACGTCGAGGCGGGCGCGCTGGAGCCCGCGGAGTCTACGGGAAGTGGGTGGGCGGGCCGAGGGGCGCCCGGGAGGAAGGGCGGGGCGAATAGGCCGTGAGAGTGAGGCGCTGGGCAGCTGCGGCGCTGGGGAGGTGTGGGGAAGGGCAGCTCTGGCGCTCCTGGGGGGAAGGGCAGGAACGGCCGGTTGGGGTGGGCGGAGAGGGAGGGGCTTGTCTGGGCGCCGGAGAAAAGGGAGAGAGGCGGGCTCACCCGGCGGGGAAGGGGCCGCCGGGGCACCGCGGAGCGCGGCTATTCGCCTTGGAGAAGGAGCCCAAGCGCCTGAGGGGACCGACTGCTGCTGGGGCCTGACGGCTGTGCCTGAGGAAACCGACCGCTGCTGGGACCTGACGGCCGCCCCGAGGGGACCCCGACCGCTGCTGGGACCTGACGGCCGCCCCAGGGGACCCCGACCGCTCCTGGGACCTGACGGCCGCCCCGAGGGGACGGACAGCTGCGAGGTTCCCCAGAACAGCAGCCCACCTCTGCCGGGACCGGAGCGGGCCGGACATGCGGTGTGATTGAGATTCGTTAAACGCGTGTGGACGATACAAACATCACTCAGTGCTGTTATATTCTAGTATTGTTTACAGATAGGAAAAAAATGTTAAGTATCAGGCCAAAACTAATTGTTTTTCAAGTTCTAGGGATTTTTCCCCCATTGAAAATATCTGGACGTGATAAAATTACGTTGTCCACCTTACGGATGATTGACAAAGATAGTCACCCAGAGTTGCTATGATAACCCACCTAAGGGTAAAATAGTTTTCTCACTTTGGATTCAAATAAAATTGTGGTATCGAGCTTTTAATTTTTTTATTCTGCTAAGTGTCATTTATTTAAGTTATCTATACCCAACTTGGGGCTGAAATTCAGGACCTGGAGATGAAGAATGGAAGCTCTTCTGACAGCCAGCCAGGTGCCCCAAGGAGTTTTTCATTTTTGTTTCTTTGAATGGTGGACTTAATTTATAAGATTTACTCTTTTAAGTGAACTCAGAGGTTGAAGAATCATCTATGGTCCAGCAGATCCATTTGGGTGATGTAGGAAAGACGTTAGGATTCTAAGCCAATGGCCAAGAAAAAATTCTAGAGACGTCTTTGGTGCAAACAGGTGGTTTTATTGGGACACCTGGGTAGCTGAGCGGTTGAGGACGTCATCCTGGTCTGAGGATCCAGTTCCACATCGAGCCCCCCTTGAAGAGCCTGTTTCTCCCTCTGCCTGTGTCTCTGCCTGCCTCTCTCTGTGTCTCTCATGAATAAATAAATAAAATCTTAAAAAAAAAAAAAAAAAAAGGTGGTTTTATTTAAGCACCAGAGGGGACCTGTGGGCAGGAAGAGCCGTCCCGGGGTCATGAGGAGTGACCTGTTGTATACTTTCAAGTTGGGAGGGGGTTAGGGAGAGAGTTCAGTCTCTAAGGAATTTTGGAAGCAAGGTTTCCAGGATTTGAGGGGGCTGGCTATTGTTGGGAAAGGTCATTTATTATGTCTAATGAACCTTAGTCAGGAGAACCTTCAGATGAATATCAACAGGCCATATGCTTGGGGGATGATCGCCAACACGTGTCTTGTAGGATAGAGATGAAGTTTCTGAAGGAATTTTTTTTTTTCTGAAGGAATTTTTAATGTTAAAATAGATTCCCAAGATCTTGGAGAGTTGGACTAAGATTGCCTTTTGCCTTTAGCAATGTGTCAACATCGAGGCAGCTGAGTCTCTAGAGGAAGATCACTCTATCTGTTTCAAGAACTTGTCAAGGGGCTGTAAGTAGTAGGAAATTTAATAATTTTTCATTTGCCATTGTTTCCCACATCATGGAGAGGCTCATCAGATCTTAAGTAGGGTCACTATTATTTGTTTAGCTCACTAAATGCATCCTGTGTACCATGACTATACCAAGCATTAACAATACAAACAACAATAGAACATGGTATTAAAATTCAGCTGACTAAACCTGAAGATCTTATTGGCTTTATTCAACAATTAGGGTAGCATCCTATCCAGCAAATAGAAAGGAGCTCCAAAGCAACGCAGAACAGGACAGGCTTTTCATAGCAGAACAGGGGTGGGGCAAGGAAATCATAAACAAAAGAAAGGATTATTTCAGACCAATTCACTGTCTTTTGGGGGAGGGATGAGGTCTATCCGGAGGATTACCTCACTAGTATTACCAGGAAATTCCAGACTACTGGTTAAGATTCTATTCCTAGAAGAGGCTGAAATTGCAGTTAGGTTGGGTATCAAGCCTTGGTTTGCTGATGTGGGACTTGGCACAGATAATTCCATTTTGGGCCTGTTGCCTCTTAACAGTCCCTCTGCCCTTCACAGACTCTTAACCTATAAAGAAAGATACACAACAATTCTAATAATTAAATATCTTTTTAAAGTAATTTTTAAAAATATTTTATTTACTTGACAGAGTACACAAGCAGGGGAAGCAGAAGGCAGAGGGAGAGGCAGAAGGAGGCTCCCTAAGGAGCAGGGAACTGGACGCAGAGCTCCATCCCAGGACTCTGGGATCATGACCTGAGCCAAAGGCAACTGAGCCACCCAGGTGTCTCTTGAAGTAAGTTTTTAAAAATACTATAATCAAACAACATTAGTTGATGGGGAAAGCTCATTCTTTCAGAAAAATTTCAGTTAATCATAGAAGAAAAGATAGAGAATCACAATGTTTCATGAAAATAATTTCAGCAACAAAACTGTTAGGTGAAAGACTGATGAGGAATTGGCTGCCAAAGAATCTCTTCACAGACTATTTGTTGGTTGTAGGGGAAACACAGCTTCACATTGGAAAACCCACTGATCATTGTTAGCATTGCTAAAAGAACAACCAAACTATATGGCTCCTGTTGATAAAAATAGTGATTCTTAATCTATTCAGGACCTTAGATCAAATTTCCAGTTTACAAGAAATATGGGGAAAGAAAAAATGGAAACAGACAAATCCAGAATGTGGGACAATCCTATAGGACAACTGACCTTGTTTCTTTAACAAGTCAATAGCAAAAGAGGAGGGAAGAGAAGACTGTTCTCAATTTATAAAAACCTGGCAAAATCTCTTAAATGACAGGATTTATGTTCATTATACTATTTTCTTGGCTTTTATGTATTTTTGAAATAAAAGTTATATATATATATTCACTGTAAAACTTTTTAACCAATTCAAATATATAGGATAGAAACAAAGTTCCTATTCCTCAAAGGTAACCAGTTTGGAATATGACATGACAGACTTTTATCTCATACATATATAAACACCCATTTATATAATTTTTAAATGAACTCTATTCCATATTATTCTGCAACTGAAATATATATATATGTGCATATATAACACATGGATGTGTATGTGTCCATATTTTTGCAAGATAAATTTCTAGAAGTGGAATTCCTATTAGTGAAATGTTTAGATCAAGGAGGGTAGTGATTTAAATTTGGAGAAATTGCAAATACATTTACTAGTATATGTTTCCAGCGATAACATAAGGAAGTCTATCTATCTTCACACACTCTGCTACTAGGTACTATCAATCTTTTATCCTCTAATCTGATAGAACAAGAAAAGAGTTTATCTTCTGTGATTATATCAAATAAGCAGACAAGGCCAAGGGCAAGACCTGATTGATTTAGCCAGTAAAGACATAACAAGCCATTTTAGATTTAGATGGTTTATTACTTACATAAACAGCAAGAGAAAGAGTAGTCAAAGATGCCAGCTCCCCTTGGTCCTTGTCCCACATCCCAAAGGAGCTAGATAATTTTGATGTGTGTCGTGGGACACCTCATTGCTGAGGAGTCAATTCTTAATACAGCTAGGATTTTTAGTCTCCAACTGTCTCCTGAGCTTTACATCGCTTCAGAACTGGGAGGTGATGAGAAATAGTCTTACGTCTACCTCCCAGGTTGACAGTCAGATGGAGAAGGCCTCACAGTAATTCCTCACAAACTTCCCATCCTCTGAGTGCATCACAAGGCATTCTGCCAACCCTCAATTATAGCTGTGGTTCTAGTCCAGGGAATTAGGAGGGTCACACGGCAGGTTAATGGAAGTCACTCAAGATGAAGGCAGGACTGGCAGTAGAAAGGGAAATCCTGAACCATGTGAATGAGGGTAGGAACTGGGCACATGGCAAATGACAGCAATGAGGACAGATTGGAGGACAGCCAAAAGAATGAATCTCAATGAAACCAGGGTTTTTTTTTTACATAAAGATAGAGAGGTAATCTAGAAGTGGTAGTGTGGAGGAAGGTGGAAAGTGACCTTACAGCTTTCATGAAAAATAAAATGGATCATAAACCAAAATGTAAAATGCAAAATTTAAAAAAAATAAATAAAATGCAAAATTTATAAAACTTCTACAAGATAACATAGGAGGAAATCTAGAGGACTTTAGGGTTTTAGATAGATCCATGAAAGAATTACTTAGGATACCTAGCTTTTCTAAGTGACAAAAAATGTATCAAGGGATCTATAGTTTAGGAACCACACCAGGGAGCATGCATACAAGGGCAAAGGTCTGGAGACTCAGGACCCAGGAAACAGGCTTGCACGCCAGGAACACTGACATCAGCCAAGACCTTGTTTCTGTCCAGCTTACTAAATCCAGCTGGGCCATTCTCTACTAGAGTCTTTAAAGAGGAGAAGGAAATGAAGTTCCAGGACCAGCCAGATGTGTCTCTTATCACCTTAAAACTTTTAAACACAAAAAATCTGTAATGTTGTAATATTAATTTTATTATCACTTCTTAGTTCATTAATCAGTTATTTTATTTTTTACTTTTTAAAAAGATTTTATATTTGAGATAGAGTGAGCAAGAGGAGAGAGAGTACGAGGTGGCAGGAGAGGGAGAGGGAGAAGCAGATTCCCTGCTGAGCAGGAAGCCTGATGTAGGGGCTCCATTCCAGAATCCTGGGATCATGACCTGAGCTGAAGGCAGACACTTAACTGACTGAGCCACCCAGGCACCCCTGTTTCTGTTTATTTTAAAGTGAGTGCTATACTGAATAAAATCATAATTAAACTTCATTATAGGTATCTATAGATATCTGATTATTTTGTACATGGAGGCATGAGTAATGTTTAAAAAACAACTTCAGTTGATTCAGCCTTGACTGTAATTAAGAAGTCTGTAAAGAGAAGTGGTGCCCCAATAGCTGTTTAGTGGCAGAGTCCCAGTCTTGACCCAACTCAAGCCGTTGGCAGATAGATGGATATTGTCCTTCAGTTCTTCTTACCCATTCACTTGCTTTCTTTATTTCTTCAAAAGCCCAGGGGATAGTTCTAGAATAAAAATAAATGGTTCCAACAACATCAGAATATAATTACCTACGAAATGTAATGTGGTACCAAACCTAGCACATTATATCAGACAAAATAATTCTGTCAAAAATTAAGATATTTAAAAAAAGCAATTCTCTCTGACATTTTATGAAAGTTCTATCAGACTGACACAGTGCTTTTAACTTATCCAACACATTTTAAAATATATTAAGCTCATCACTTTCCAGCTTCTAAATGCTTCATAGACTTCCTTGGTCCCTCCAGGACAACTCAAGCCTTCTCTAGATTTTATATGATTTTTTTGTTGTTTTTTGTCATCTCCTTTCCATTCTTCTTGATCTAAATCCATCCATTCTTCAAGCAGAAACTCAATACTATTTTACAAACCAGGTTTCTATTTCTCTCTCCTTTTTACTGTACCAGGAATTCTCAATTTGATCAGTTAGCAAAATACCTAAGACTCACCCATAAAACTTTCATATAGTTAATTCTGTCACACCAATCAGAAACAATGTACTACTAAACTGTGCATAACATAAAAACTCTAAGTTTGTGTGCATAAAATGTCAAACATTCAAGACTGTCAAATATTCAAAAGTCTATGCAAGACTCAGAAAAATTGAGATTTTTCATTATTAGTTAGCTAATTCCTCATTAATCATGTCATCTGCTAGAATTTATTAGCAAGCAAGTGGTAACATATACTACAGAGAAAAAAATTCTTTGGGGGGAAACTAAAAATTTGGAAAATTCTCTCCATCTTCCTGATTTTTTTCCCTGTAAACTGAGGAAGGGCCATTAGTATACTATGATGGCTAAAAGCTGGGTTCAAACCCTGACTCTGAAATCACACAATGTTGGCTATGATGAAGCTTTCATTCAAGACTGGAAGTCTCAGTTTCCTCAATTATAATAATAATATGAGATCCTAGGGGTTTGTCGTGGGGATTAGCAAAATACATGCATGTCACAGGCTTTAATAACCCCTGGCACAGAGCAGGCAATCAATAAATGTTAATGAATATCATGATGACACAAACATACTAAATGGTGAGCATGTCCAAAGTGCTTAAAAGGCCTGTTTCCCAGTAATCATTAGTCTACTTATAGTTATGGACTACTGAAAGCAACAAAACTCATTTTAAATATTCTCACTAATTCAATTGGTCTTCCTTTAGCTGGTCTCTAAGCTTTTGACTGACCATCCCATACTAGTATGAAGGTTTTGTTCATATACCCCCTTCAATGTGTTATTAGTGTGCATTAATGTTATATGTTATCATGAAGCAGAAAAATAAAAACAAAAAGAAAAGTTAAAATTAAATATGCAATCAACAGGGAATAAAAATTACTATTATGAAAGCGCCAACAAACCTTTTTGCTCTCATAGTAACAGTCATATGGTAAAAGCAATGTGATGGAATATACTTCATTATCTTTGAAAATCTTGGTTTAATACTTTATAATACTGCAATTCAAAAGTAAGTTCAAAGTTATTAATACTTGTCCTAATGGCTATCATAGTTGTGATGCCAGACAGGCCAAGATGGAGGGCCTTACACCCCTCGCCAAGAGGGTTCTTGGCCTTTTGAGAGAGAGAATTCAAGAGCAAGCCATGTAGAGAAAGGGACAAAAATTTGTTAAGTATACAAGTAAGAAAGGAGCTACTTCATAGATAAAGTAGTAGTCTCTCTTCCCAGGGGAGGAAAAGGACCACCCCCCCTCCTGCTTCCAACAAAGAGTTTAAGAAGGTTTTTTTTTTTTTTTTTTTTTTTAATTAGCCAATCCTATAAGGAGGGGCTTACTCTTTAACTCTGGGTTTAACATTTACATTGGGTGGTTAGTTTTTCCATTGTTTTAGAGTCATGGAATTACCCGCAAGAGCAACCTCCAGCCTTTATGACTTTTACTGCTGGAGGGAGTGGGGTCTTGCGGTCTTCCATCATTTGTATCTTATGACTCCTTTTAAGACTTGTTGACTTTTATGTAAAGGATAAGCCTAAAAACCAAAATGGCTTTATTTTGGCCAACTTGTCTCCTAAGCCCCTCTTCCCTTCTGTCTCAGTTGAAAAAGACATAAATAGAAGAAGTGCCTCTTTGGTTGTGCCTATTAAATCAAATATTAACTTGTCAGTCCTGTCTACTAGTTCTTTGAAGTATTTTTCTTGATATTCACTTAATAAATTTCCATCTTTCTCAAAGAGTTGTTTGGCAAGCTCATGAGAAAGTGTTGCTTTTCTTAAAACTGGAAGTATAAATTACATACAGCAAAATGCTCAATTTATTATTTTCTGAGTACCTGTTTTGTGTTTGATGCTGTTAGGAATTGAGAATTTAATCAGTCTTTCTGAAAGGGTAAAAACAGATCTGCTTATTTATTTTAATTTCATCTGCAAATATGTATCTCTAAGGGATAAGAACTTTTTCTTAAACATGACTTAAAATAGATATAAATAATTCTTTAATATCACAAAATATCCAGGTAATGTTTAAATCTCTCTAATTCTCTCTCTCTTTAATAAAATGGGTTTTGTCATCAGAATCCAAAGTAGGCCTAACATTGCCTTGCCACATGTCCTTTAATTTATAGCTTCCACTCATCCCCTCTTTTTCCTTTTGCCACTTATTTCCTCACATTCTAGACATTACTGATGGGAGTTCCTGGAATAATTTAATATATTCAATCTCTTCTCTCTGGTTTCTTGTCTTTATTGTGTAAAATATTTACCTAGTTTCAAAGTCAAAAATATAAAACAAAGTATATAAGGAGAAACCTAGTTTCCAACCTATCTCTACATCCTCCCCCTATAGATATTTTTTTATTAGTTTTGCTATTTTCCCACTTCTCTTTTTAAAAATATCATGAGCAAATTATATATATATATGTATATATACATATATTGTGTGTATATGCACACACATAAAGAGTGACCATTTGCATGGGGTATGGATGGAATTTTGGTAAGTAGGGAGGCTTCCTGTGTGCCTCAAAGCCTCTTGTGGTGCCAGAGGTCACCCCAAGAATTAGGAGCAAAGGCCCCAGAAACGGCTCTCTCTATACTGTCATGTTATGGCACAAAACTTTAAGTGGTCACAGATTTCTAAATTTGAACTTAGTCTTCAAAAGAAGTTATATTTGTCAAGGCAGGACTTTAAAATGTGTTTTACTTAACAGCTGGTTTGATGTATAACTTTTAAATACTTAGACATACAGTATGTGGGTTTCCATCTATATTCTTGTGCCAAGCCCTGCAATTACTGGCAACGGGCCTGGTCCCAATAATCATATTGTGGATTTTCCAAAAGCACATAGAATCAATATGACATATTGAAAAGAATACTAAACCAGGAACCAAAGATCCGAATTCCAGTGTACGCTATACTTAAACACGCTGAGCCTCGGTTTTTCATGGAACCTAAGAGGCAAAAATATTGTTCCCTGCCTATGACCAAAGAGTACAGACAAGATATTCCTTGTGAATAATTTCTCTTTGTTCTTACAATTCCATGTAGCTTCTTGTAAAATTTAGTTAAGAAATGGTCAGAAATATACGCAAATTGCTTAATACTATAATTAAAGCCACCTGGAAATGGAAGCATCATCCAACTTCATCAATGATTTGAAGACTATTCCCTTATGTTCCAATGTGGTGCGAAGAAACTGTAGCACCAGAAATGTGGCAATCAGGTCCAGGAGACGCTCTCTTCCTTTTATACCTAAAAGTGGAAAACTCTTATATTTATTGGAAACTCTGTATCTCAAACTGTGCCCATTTATAAAAGTTCTATTAAAGAATTATAATACTATTAAACCATAATACATTAGCAGATCTTAAAACTCTATAATTCTCTTCAAGATCTTAACTAGCCTGTTATTTAAATAAAGAATGAGGACGGGAAAAAAAAAAAAAAAGAATGAGGACGAATGGAACCAGTGCCTCAGCATCCCGAGGGGTGTCAGGAAGCAATTACATCTACAGCTCCACTCTTTTGCCATGTTTAATAAACAGAAATGCATGAAGTTTGTGAAAGAAATTCAGTTTCTAGGCTCCTCCTACAAATAGTTTAGAGGAATAAACCTAAATATACAAGATAAACAATTGATACAGCTGGGTAGGTCATCATATCAAATTATGTCTAGTGATTTGTGCTGTTGAAATAAATTTCTAGACCCAAAATGAAGCTGCTATTGCCCAGGGTGCCACATCCAGCAAAACAAAACCTAGATAACTTTTGTGTCCCTGTAAAACTCCCCTTGATTAGAAACACTATATATCCAGTCAGTCAATTCCCCCAAACCAAACCAACTCTGGGTGCTATCTCACTGCCTGGTTTCTGACCTTTCTAAATATGGTCAGATATGAAACCCCAACCAGTCAACATAAGTTAAGTACTTCTTCCTTGTTTTCTGCTTGTCTCTTTCTAGAAGACCTTGCAGCCCTGTCCCCTTACTTTGTAGTTCTCTGGACTCTTGAGAGTAGATAGTGTAAAATAAACATTTTTTTTTAGATCAACTAAATTGTCTTTTCATTTTTTAAACAGTATCTACAGGTAACCAGTGTTATATATTCAAACCAAGATATTTTACTACTTTATAAAATACCAAACTTGAAAATGAAAGTTTATGTATATTGAGCTGGAAATTAACAACCCATTTTAATTTTCTTTCTTTCTTTTTTTTTTTGCTTACCATTTTAATTTTCCTAAATGCAAGTCACATATTTGAAATCATTTCCTATAAAAAATTAGATTTCAAGTATTTCTATTTTTCTAATCTCACGTTTCATGAAACCAAACTTTTAACATCTATCTTGAGTAGATTCAGAATAAGCCACCCTAGAACATGCTTTTATTTTGAGCTGAGGTAAAACTTTTCACCTCCCCCTTAACTGCCTAAAAGAAATGAGAAAAAGGGCTTGTATCAGGAAAAGAGCTATTATCAGAGATAACTTTTTCACTGGAGAAATGTATCTGCATGGTAAGGCAACGTCCATTTACCAAGCATTTCCTCCATTCACCTTCCTGTGAATTCTCCTGCCCCTTTGCTTGAAGCCCCGGACCTCTCTTCCTTTCCTTAGCTCAGTTGCCTGGCTGCCCTTTGAGTCTCACATCTTTGTACAGGTATATATGTGTGTACATAATAAAAATGGTTTGTTTTTCTCTTGTTAATCTTGGTGTTTCAGCCAAGAAACCAGAAGGGGAAAGGAAAATTATTTTCTTCCCCTGCCATCTTCATCATTAGAGCCACAGTGAGTTGTCTGCTAGTTTCCCAGGTAAATTATCTTCATTTAAATCTTAGATGCTTGGTATGTAGCACTGTTAACATCAGTACAACATAGCCACTTAATTTTTTTTATTATGAAATATTTTAAGCACACAGAAAAGAGAATATGATGAATATTCCTATCACTGCGTAGCTGGTCACCTTTTAACATTTTCCCACATCTGCTTCAAATTCTTCTTTACTGATTAATTGATTGAAATTCCTCTCTTTTCTTTAGAAAAAAGAATATATTGGAAAGTTGAAGCCATCTTGTATATGTCCTCCAGTTCCTAGCTCTTCAAACATAAATACTATTTGGATCTTGCAATTTGCATTCCCATGATGTATGTTGCTTTTGTTGTTGTTTTATAAGAAGTGCCTCGCTATTTTCCAAAGTTAGTTTCTAGATGTCATGTGTTCTCACTTGCTTAATTAATTAAATGTATTCTTCCTCTTTTTTTAAAAAAATGATTTTATTTATTTATTCATGAGAGACACAGAGAGAGAGAGACAGAGACATAGGCAGAGATAGAAGCAGGCTCCATGAAGGGAGCCTGATGTGGGACTCGATTCAAGGACTCCAGGACCACACCCTGGGCCGAAGGCAGGCAGGCACTAAACCGCTGAGCCATTCAAGGATCCCCCAGCCATCCAGGGATTCCCCATGTATTCTTCCTCTTTTGTATATATCTTACATATACATATTTTGTACTTTCTTCTGTCTACACTTAAAAAAAAGTTTTTATTTTAATTCCAATTAGTTAACATACAATGTTGTATTAGTTTCAAGCGTACAATATAGCAATTCAACACTTTCTTATAACACCTGGTGCTCCTCCTAGGTGTACTCCTTAATCCCCATCACTTATTTCCCCCATTCCCCACCCACCTCCCCTCTAGTAATCATCAGTTTGTTTCCCATACTTCAGCATCTGCCTTTGGCTCAGGGCGTTATCCTGGTCTGGGAATCAAGTGCTACATGGAGTTGCCACAGGGAGCCAGCTTCTCCCTCTGCCTATGTCTCTGCCTCTCTCTGTGTGTCTCTCATGAATAAATAAAATTAAAATCTTTAAAACAAAAATAAATTTTACTTATGAGTAAAATCATATGGTATTTGTCTTTCTCTGACTTACTTTGCTTACTTAGCATTAATCTTTCTAGCTCCACCTATGTCATTGCAAATGGCAAGATTTCATTCTTTTTGGCTGAACAATATTCCATTGCATTTATATATATTGCATCTTCTTTATCCTTTCATGTATGTTGCTTTTGAAAGTGATCTTCAATAGACTCATTAAACAACATTCAGTGCTTATCAGTTTCAATTCATATTCCAAGAAATACTTAATAAACTTGTGTTAAATTTCTTTTATTTCTCATTTAAGGAGTTCTGTCAGATAATTTCTCTAAATACTAGAAATAAACACTAAGGCTATTTCAAGCTGAGTGCTCTCCTCAATTGACACTTTCTCATTAAAAATAAAGTAATTTCTGAGGATCCCTGGGTGGCTCAGTGGTTTAGCACCTGCCTTTGGCCCAGGGCGTGATCCTGGAGTCCTGGGATTGAGTCTCGAGTCAGGCTCCCTGCATGGAGCCTGCTTCTGCCTCTCTCTCTCTCTTTCTGTGTGTGTCTATCATGAATAAATAAATAAAATCTTAAAAAAAATAAAAATAAAGTAATTTAGAGAACATAAAATATTTGTGAAGACTCAAATACACCTCCTTTTTTAGGAGACAGTGATTTTGGAAAAAAACCCAAAATCTTGTCTTATAATAATATACAATTTTGTTTTATAAATACAAAAAGCCTTGTGCATAATATGTATATATATCTGCACATAAACCATTTATTTTAGATCATTGAGATAGCCAAAACTACTTAAAAATGACATCATTTTAGGGGCACTTGGATGGCTCAGTCAGCTAAGCACCCGACTCTTGATTTCAGTTCAGGTCATGATCTCAGCATCATGAGGTAGCCCTGTGTTGGGCTCCATGCTGGGCATGGAGCCTGCTTAATATTCTCTCTCCTCTCCCTCTGCCCTTCCCACCTCCCACACTCCTATGTACACTCTCTCTCTCTCTCAAAAAAAAAAAAAAAAAAAAAAAGACACCATTTTCTTAATGCGAGAAAAAAGAATTGAATAAATTTTTAAAATAAAACAAGAAAACCAATCCATTATCCCACAAAGAAAATTAACAGAGACAGAAGAAAATATGGGGACTATTTAATTTAGAGGGTTCTTATTTTTTAGTATTACATATAAAATCTTAGAGTATTTTTAAATGATATTAATAATAAGCAACACATAATTGTTAGAAACATCATAAATAATAAAATTATAAAATGCCTAAACAATGTATCAGAGTCACTTAAAAAGTAAATTGATAAGGGGAAGGAAAGATAAAAGAAAAATGAAGAAAAAGATAAGAGAAAATTGGGTAGGGAGATATAAAAACAAATCAGGAAAAAAATCAGACATTTTGCAACTACACATAAAAGAAAAACACACATACAGAAAAATAACATAGGTAATATGAAGATATACAGAGAAGTATAGAGAAAACCCATGGGAAAGATATAGCCATAAAGGGAGCTCACTTGTTGGCACTTGTGATGCCATACTTTCTAGCTTTCCTCTTATTTCTCTGGCCATTTCGTCTCAATGTCTTTGCTCGTTCCTGTCCTGTCTGACCACTAAATATTAGCATGCCCAAGGATGGCCCTAAGCCCTCTTCCCTGTACTAGAGATCCTCTTTCTTTAGGTGATGTCATACATGCCCATGGTCCACAGCTTTAAATAATGATAGTTCTCTCAAAGTTTTTTTCAATTCTGCCCTCTTTCTGAGCTCTAGCATCATAGAACCAAGTAGATATTTCTTTCCAATGTCTGCTAGGAATCTCCAACTTTAAAAGTCCAAAACATAACACAATTATTCAGTCTACAGTTGCTTTCCCTTCTCATGCTCAATCCAGAAAATGTCCTTCCTTCAACTTCCACATTTAATTCATCACTAAAGCCCAATGTTTCTTATGAATTTCAAATATTCCCAAGTATACACATACTTTTTTTTTTAAGATTTTATTTAGTTATTCATCAGAGACACAGAAAGATGCAGAGAGAGGCAGAGACACAGGCAGAGGGAGAAGCAGGCTCCGTACAGGGAGTCCAATGAGGGACTCGATCCTAGGCCTCCAGGATCACACACTGGGCGAAAGGTGGCACTAAACCGCTGAGCCACCCGGGCTGCCCACTTTTTTTTTTTTTTTAAGATTTTTTTTATTTATTCAGAGAGACAGAGTGAGAGAGAGAGAAAGAGAGGGAGAGAGAGGCAGAGATACAGGCAGAGGGAGAAGCAGGCTCCATGCAAGAAACCCAATGCAGGACTTGATCCCAGGACCCCGGGGACTACAACCCAAGCCAAAGGCAGATGCTCAACAGCTGAGCCAGCCAGGCATCCCTACACTTAGTTTTTTTTTTTTTAATTAAATATTCAGTAGATACAACAGATAACAATATATTTGTAGGGTATAAATAATATAACAAACACCCAAGTATGAACTACCCACTTAATGTATTATATTTGTTTTAAAGAATTGTAGTAAAATACACATAACATAAAACATACCATTTTAACCATTTTAAAGTATACAGTTCAGTGCTATTAAGTACATTCACATGGTTTTGCTACTGTCACCACCATTTATCTCTGGAAAGCTTCTCATTTTGTTAAACTGTAACTCTGTCCCTATTAAATACTAACTCCCCCATTCCCTACTCCTCTCAGCCTCTGACAACCACCATTCTACTTTCTGTCTCTATGAAATTGACTGTTCTTGGCATCTCATGAAAGTAGAATCATACAGTATTTGTCTTTTTGTGACTGGCTTGTTTCATTTAGCATCATGTTTTTGAGGCTCACCCATGTTGTGGCATGGGTTAGAATTCCTTCCTTTTTAAGGCTGAATAATATCCATTGTAGGTATATATCACATTAATGTCTTATAGTTTTCATGGTACAAGTCTTGCATATCTTTTGCTCAATTTACTCCTAAGTATTTTATTCTTTTGGTTACTATTGCAATCCTTATCATATTTGCTATTAAATTATGCTAGCAAAATAAGCTGATAGGTATTCTCAGATTTTTCCTAAACTCTTCAATATTTTGTATTAGGTTGAAATTATCTGTTCTTTGAATATTTGGTAGAAGATGAGAAAACCATTTCAACCTAGTGTTGTTTTTTTGTTGTTGTTGGAAGGTTTTAAACTATTTTTTTTAAGATTTTATTTATTTATTCAGGAGAGACACAGAGAAGGCAGAGACATAGGCAGAGGGAGAAGCAGGCTCCTCGCAGGGAGGCACCCAGGCATTCCTAAATTAATTTCTTTAATCATTACAGAATGATTCAGCTTTTCTATTTTTTCTTTAGCTGGCTGTAAAAAATTTATTTTTTTCTAAAAATTCATCTAAGTTTAAAGCCTTATTGGCATCAGGCTGTTCATAAGTTCTTGTTATGTTTTAAATCTCTCTACCACCTTTCATTAAGTACCCCCTTTTATTCTGAGTATTGTTTATATGCTTCCTTTCTCTCTTTTTTGCTCAGTCATGCAAGAACTTTGTGATTTTTAGTAATCTTTTTTAAAAAAACTTGACTTCTTTTTAAATTTTTATTTTATTTTTTTTGCTTTGTGTGTGTGTGTGCATTTGTGGTTCTGTACAAATTTTAGGATTGTTTGCTCTATTTCTGTCAAGAATGTCATTGGAATTTTGATAAGGATTACTGAATCTGTAGATTGCTTTGGGTAGTATGAACATTTAAGCAATATTCCCCATCCAAGAGCATGGAATATTTTTTTATTTATTTGTGTCAACTTCTAATATCTTATAGGTTTTATGTACAGGTCTTTTACCTCCTTGGTTATATTTTGTTCCTAGATATCTTATTCTTTTTGATACAATTGTAACCGGGATTATTATCTTTATTTCTTTTTCTGATAGTTCATTATTAGTGCATAGAAACACAACTAATTTTGTGTACTGATTTTATATCCTGCAATTTTCCTGAATTTGTTTATTAATTCTAACAGTTTTTTTGTAGTCTTTAGGGTTTTCTATGTATACCATCATATCATTTGCCAATAGAGACAGGTTGTACTTCTTCCTTTCTGATTTGATGCTCAAGTTATTTTTAAATTTCTCTTTTGATTTCTTTGGCCTTTTGGTTGTTCAGTAACATGTTTAATCTCCACATATTTGTAAATTTTCCAGTTTTCCTCTATCCTCTAGAGGTATTATAGTTTTACATTTAGGTATATGTTCCATCTCAAATTAATTTTTGAGTATGGCATGAAGTAAGGGTTGAGGCTTTTTTTTTCCATTTGAAAATCCAATTTTTCTAATATCAGTTTTGAACAGTCTTTCCTTTATCATTAATTTCATTGGTGTCTTTGCAGAAGATCAATGGACTAAATATGCAAGTCTCTATCTGAACTTTCTTTTTTTTTAAAGATTTATTTATTTATTCATGAAATACACACACACACAGAGAGGCAGACACAGGCAGAGGGAGAAGCAGGCTCCTTGCAGGGAGCTTGTTGTGGTACTCGATCCCGGATCCTGGGATCACCCCGGAGCCGGAGACAGACACTCAAGCACTAAGCCACCCAGGCATCTCTCTATCTGAACTTTCTATTGTGTTCCATTAGCCTACTTACCTATTTTTGTGTCAATACCATACTGTAGGATTATAGTCTTAAAATTCAGGTAACTTGTGTACTCCTACTGTCATCTTCTACTGAAAGATTATGTTGGCTATTCTAAGTTCTTTTGCATTTTCATATAAATTTTAAAATCAGCTTGTCAATTTGTATCAAATGTGTATCTCTTTCTGGGCTTGCTCTTCTGTTGATCCATTTGTCTATAATGTCATCAATACCACACTGTCTCGATTACTGTAGCTTTACAGTAAGTCTTAAAGTTGCATAGCATTAGTTCTCCAACTTTCATTTTTTTAAGATTTTATTTGTTTATCTGAGAAAAAGAGAGATGGCACATGAGCAGGGGGGATGGGCAGAGGGAGAAGTAGGCTCTCTGCTGAACATGGGCCCCCCTGACATGCGGCTCCATCCCAGGACCCTGAGATCATGACCTAAGCTGAAGGCAAACGCTTAACTGATGGAGCCACCCAGGTGCCCCTCCAACTTTCTTCTTCAAAATTGTTTTGGCTATTCTAGGTCTTTTGCCTCTCCACATAAACTTTAGAATCAGTTTGTCCATATTCATAAAATCATTGCTGGGATTTTGACTGGTATTCTATTAAATCTGTAGATCAAGCTTGACAATATTGAGTTTTCCTATCCATGAACCTGGAATATCAATCCATTTATTTAGCTCTTCTCTGATTTCATTGATCATATTTGTAGTTTTCTTCATATAGCTCTTATATATATTTTGTTACATTTGTAATTAATTGTTTAACTTTTGAGAGTGCTAATATAAATGATATTGTGTTTTTAATTTCAAATTCCATTTGTTCTTTGTTGGATTATAGGAAAACAACTGACTTTTGCATATTAACCTGTATCCTGCAACCTTGGTATAACTTTTAGTTTCAAGAGTTTTTTTTTACATCATCTGCAAATCTGATTAAAACTATTTTAAAGTTTTTATTTTAATATCAGTTAAGTTTCAAGAATTGTTTATTCTTTTAAATTTTCAACATAGACAATCATATCATCTTTAAAAAAAGAAAATTTTAATTTCTTTCTTCCTGATCTGTATATCTTTTACTTCCTTTTCTGACCTTATTGCATTAGCAAGGACTTCCAATACAATATTAAAAGGGAGTGGAGAGAGGAACAACATTTGCATTGTACCTGATCTTGATGGAAAAGCTTCTAGTTTCTCACCGTTAAGTATCATATTAGCTATAGGGTTTTAAAAATATTTTATTTATTTATTCATGAAAGACACAGAGAAAGAGAGGCAGAGACATAGGCAAAAGGAGGAGGCTCAAGGCAGGAAGCCCAATGTGGGACTCAATCCTGGGACCCTGGGATCACACCCTGAGCTAAAGGCAGAGGCTCAACCGCTGAGCCACTCAAGCATCCCTATAGTTTTTTTTTTTTTTTTAATAGATAGTCTTTACTAAGTTGAAGAGGTTCTCCTCTATTCATTGTTTACTGAGAGTTTTTAGCATGAATGAGTGTTGGATCTTCTCAAGTGCTTTTTCTCAATGTATTGATATATCATGTAGTTTTTCATTTTTATTTTGTTGATGTAATAGATCACATTAATTTATTTCCTAATGTTGAATCAGCCTTGTATACCTGTGATAAATCCTACTTGGTCATGGTATTTTGTTATATTTATACTTTTTTGGATTCACCTTGCTAATATTTTGTTGAGGATTTTTGCATTTATGTTCCTGAGAGATATTGGTTTATGGTTTTCTTCTCTCGGAATGTCTTTGTCTAGTTTTGGTATTAGGGTAATGTTGCCCTTATAGAATGAGTTAGAAATTATTCTCTCAAAAAAAAAATTATTCTCTCTGCTTCTATACTCTGAAAGACATTACAGAGACTTAGTATAATTTCTTCCTTAAATGTTTTGTAGAATTCACCAGTGAACTCATCTGGGCCTGGTACTTTCTGTTTTGAAAGGTTATTAATTATTCATTCAATTTCTTTAATAGATACAGGTCTATTCACATTTTCCATTTCTTCTTGTGTGAGTTTTGGCAGATAATATCTTTCAAGGAATCAGTACATTTCATCTAGATTATCAAATTTGTGGGCATGGTTGTTCACAACTTTGAATCCATAGATCAATTGGGGAGAACTGACATGTTCACATTATGAGTTCTCTAATCCCATTACATTAAAATTTTTCCCCATTTATTTCAATCTTTTAAGAATTCTCTCAATAATGTTTTGTAGTTTTTATTTTAGAAATCTTGCATACCTTTTAAAAAATTTATTGTTAGGCATTTGATATTTTTAACACCATTATAAATGGCATTTTAGGGGATCCCTGGGTGGCTCAGAGGTTTAGTGCCTGCCTTCGGCCCAAGGCATAAACCTGGAGTCCTGGGATTGAGTCCCAAATCGGGCTCCCTGCATGGGGCCTACTTCTCCCTCTGCCTGTGTCTCTGCCTCTCTCTCTCTGTGTCTCTCATGAATAAATAAATAAAATCTTAAAAAATAATGGTATTTTAAAATAGCAGTTTCCAACTATTTGTGGCTAGTACATGGGATTAAAATTAATTTTTGTATTTTGACCTTATATTCTTTGACCTTGTATCAGCTTTTGTTTGTCTTTGGTTAATTTCCTTAATTTTTTAAAGTTTTTTTTTTTGTTACTTAATCTATATATCTATATAGGTATATTTTAGGTCCTTGTGCTTAGTGTTCTTTTTTAACTAGTATGGTTGACATACAATGTTATAATACTTTCAGGTACACAACAGTGATTCAATAATTCTATACATTTTACTATGCTCACAACCATACAGATGTAATTACCTTCTGTCATCATACAATGTTATTACAATATTATTAACTACATTCCTTATGCTGTACTTTTCATCTCCATGACTATTTATTTATAACTGGAAGTTTGTACCTCTTAATAGTCTTCACTTATTTGTGCATCCCCTCTAATCCTGTTCTCTCTGGCAACTGCCAGTTTGTTCTCTGTATTTTTGATTATGGAAAAAAGTTTCCTTTATTTTTAAAGGATCTTTTCTGTTGGATATAGAGTTCTTAGCTTATAGGTTTTTCTTTTTTCTTTCAGCACTTTAAAGATATTATTCCAGGGACACCTGAGTGGCTCAGCAGTTGAGCATCTGCCTTTGGCTCAGGGCTTGATCCTGGGATCCCAAGATCGAGTCCCACACTGGGCTTCCTACATGGAGCCTCCTTATTCATCATGAATAAATAAATAAAATATTTTTTAAAAATGATATTATTCCATTATCTTTTAGCTTCCATTCTTTTTTTAAAAAATATTTTATTTATTTATTTATTTATTCATTCATTCATTCATTCATTCGTTCGTTCACAGGAGACACAGAGAGAGGCAGAGACATAAGTAGAGGGAGAAGCAAGCTCCTCACAGGGAGCCTGATGCAGAACTCAATCCCTAGACTCTGGGATCATGTCCTGAGCTGAAGGCAGACGCTCAACCGCTGAGCCACCCAGGCATCCCTAGCTTCCATTATCTCTGATGTGAAGTAATTTAAAATTCTTATAGATGTTCTCTTGACTCTAATATGTCCTTGTTTACTGTTTTCTTTAAGATTTGTCTGTGGTTTTCAGCAGTTTAATTCTGGTCTACTTAAATGTGGTTCTATTTGTATTTATCCTGCCTGAAGTTCTACTGAATTTCTCAGATCTAGAAGTTTATGTCTTTCAATAATTTTAGAAAAAATTCAATTTTATTTATTCAAACATTTTTCTATTCCTTCTGAGATCCCAATTACATGAATATAAAATCTTTTGATATTATTCCACATGTCCTAGATTCTCTTCTTTTTTCATTCTGTTTTATTTTCTATGCTTCAGTTCAGATAATTTTTAAAAAGATTTTATTTATTTATTTATTTATTTATTTACTTACTTACTTACTTACTTATTTATTTATTCATGAGAGACAGAGAGAGAAAGAGGCAGAGACCCAGGCAGAGGGAGAAGCAGGCTTTCCACAGGAGCCTGATGCAGGACTCGATCCCAGACCTGGATCACACCAAGTCAAAGGCAGACGCTCAACTGCTGAGCCACCCAGGAGTCCTGGTTTGGATAATTTTTATTACCACTTTATATTATTATAATTTAAGTTACATGATCTTTTTGGTTTTGTTTGTTTTGGTGCATTGTGCTACTAAGCCTATCCAATACCTTTTCATTGAAGATATTATATTTTCTGGGGATCCCTGGGTGGCTCAGCGGTTTAGAGCCTGCCTTCAGCCCAGGGCGCGATCCTGCAGTCGCAGGTTCGAGTCCCACGTCAGGCTCCCTGCATGGAGCCTGCTTCTCCCTCTGCCTGTGTCTCCACCTCTATGTGTCTATCATGAATAAATAAATCTTAAAAAAAAAAAGATATTCCACCTATTTGCTGAGATTCTCCCATTTGTTCACTCATTCTGTTCTTTTCTGATAAATCTTTTACTATACTTATAATAGCCGTTTTAAATCCTTGTCTGCTAATTCCAACAACTGGGGCATCTGTAGGTCAGCAACTATAGGATATTTTCTCTTAGATTATAAGTCATATATTCCTGCTTCTTTGTATGTTATTACATTTTCATTCCAGGTTGTATATTGAAAACTGTGGAGACTCTGGATTACATTATGTTATTCTAAAGAATGTTGAGTTTTTTCTGGTGATAGTATCCTTTAAAAACTTTGTTTTAGGTTTTGTTAGGGTGGGCCTATTTTGTTTTTCCCTTTCATCCTGTGGGACAGTCTTTGATTATGGTTTATGGTCCCTTTGACCCTTTTGGGTTTTAGTGGAAAACTTGAGATGTTTATAGATTCTAATTTGCTATAAATTAAACACTGAACTCTGTCTCCCCAACACCTGACAGCAGCTGAAATCTTTGCTCTGCTCTTTTTCTTTCTAGCTGTTGCTTTTTTCTGGATTCCCTGAAGTCACATCCTGTGTATGTATGGGTTAGGGGAGAATCAACAACCTGAGGGAATTTGAATGCATATTTCAGAGCTCCCTGCTCTGTGGCTCACTCCTTCCCAGGATTTTCACCCTTAATTTCCAGCCACTTAGGCAGCCTTGAACTGTGACCTCTATGTCATTATCCTATTAGACTTTTTGTTTCAGTTCTAACTTCTCATATGTCTCGTGAACTGAGAATCATCTTTGGGTGAACAGCTGGATAAATGTAGAGCTCATCTCATTTTCTTTCTCTTTTCAGGGATCTGGTACCCTCTAGCTTCTGCCTGTTCTTTTTTTAATTTTTTTTATTTTTTATTAAATTGCATTCCAGGCCTTAAAAGAGTGGTTTTATTTTTATTTATTTATTTATTTATTTATTTATTTATTTATTTATTCATTCATTCATTCATTCATTCATTCATTTATTCATTCATTAAATATATATTTTTAAAGATTTTATTTATTTATTTACGAGAGACACAGAGAAAGAGAAAGGCAAAGACACAGACAGAAGCAGGCTCCACGCAGGGAGCCCGACATGGGACTCCATCCAGGGTCTCCAGGATCACGCCCTGGGCTGAAGGCAGTGCCAAACTGCTGAGCCACCGGGGCTGCCCTATTTATTAAAGATTTTATTTATTTATTCATGAGAGACACACAGAGAGAGACAGAGAGGCAGGGATACAGGCAGAGAGAGAAGCAGGCCCCATGCAGGTAGCCTGACATGGGACTCAATCCTGGGATTCCAGGATCATACCCTGGGCCGAAGGCATATGCTCAACCGCTGAGCCACCCAGGTGTCCCTAGAAAATAATCTTTATGTTAAGTTACTGAAATTTTGGATTTTTAAAATAGAAGTTATTGTTATTTATGCTAATTAATTTTCACAGGCAATATCCTAATTAGTGATAAAGATATGACTAGAATCTAGTCCTCTGTTTCCTTTGATGGTTAACAAATATAATTCCACATAACTTACATAATTAGCACATTGGTACACTAGTTTGCAACAAAATTTACAACAGTTAAGAACATGCCATTTAATTAATAGAAAAATGGTGACTTACCCAGAGATCTAATGCCTTTTTGTTCAAGAAAGCTGTTTAAAATATTTATATTAAGATTTAATATAAATCCTAGTTCTGGTGTAAGCTTCCAGAAGCCATCCTATGAAATAAAAAAAAAAATTAAGCCACATTATTGAAATTTAATTACATACATAAGATATTAATGTAATAAATAATGTTTCCAATGATCTCATTTCAGTTTATTAAGACATTTCTAAAATTTTTATTATCAAACATTTTATCTTTATTATTTTTTTAAATCAATGTTCTTTATAGAACTATAAGTTCTATTAGTTCTTGATGTACTAGTGACACAATATTGTTGGGAGTCTCAAAAAATACTATGGACATTAGGTATCAGGTGGCACTTATAAATGGTGTTATGTGTTTTTTTCTTCTAGTAATGCTTTGAACTGATGTTTCTCAAACTTTTAAGTAGCAGATTCCTTTTGATCAACATTAAAAATGTGCCTTTATGATGTCTGAAATATGAAAATGACATTTTTTTACTAAATATAAAATTGTAAAAAAAAAACAAAAAAAAACAAAAAAAAATAAAATTGTTATGGTGAATATGGTCTTTAAAAATACTTTACTTATCCTCATTGTCCTCTGCCCACCATACCCAACTTTCTAAGGCTGATGTTTATTACATATTATAAGGTGGTTGTAAGCCTGAACATGGGGATCTTGAACTTGAAGTAGATCGACTCCAGGTCTCAAGGCAACTGATAAAGGGAGCAGAAAGGAGAGTAAGGTCATAGGCAGGTGCACAGACTCTATGGCAATAATTTGAAAAATAAAAGCATTGATATAGGCTAACTAGTATTGAACTAGTTCTAGATGCCAGGTTTTTGTTTTTTAAAAAACCTTTTTAGCCAGTTCTTGTGGAAAATCTTTTATTATATCCACTTTGCAAATGAGGATACTGAGGCACAGAGAAGTTTAAGCAACTTGTTCAAAGTTGCACAGCTAACAAGTAGCAGAGGCATGATTTAAGCCCCAACAGTTTGGTTCCAAAGCCCACAGACAGCAGTATCTGCTATACTGCTTCCAACACTGCTTTCATGTACATTCTTTCAGGTAAAAAATAAAAGCTGGGCAGCTGTTATTATCTTGTTTAAACCTCAAAACCACTTTATGAGGTAGCCATTATTATCATCCCCAGTATATGGGTAAAGAGCCTGAGACTCAGGAAGGTTATCTGACTTGCCTTAAATCACAAAGCAGTAAGACTGAGGCACAAATTTAGTCTCATACTAAATCAAGTTGCTTTTTTCACTTTATATCAAAACAAATAATAATATACGTGAGGCTGGGTCTTAGTACCAGTGCAGGAACTAAATTTATTGGGTGTTTATTAGCTTCACAAATGGAATGATAAACTGTAACACAATCTTACATGTTGAGTCATATTCCCAAGACCATATGTGAACTTCACAATGAGATGTTTACATGATTGTAATTCATCTATCTGTTCTAGAATCTAGGAAATCAAGGTGTTACCCCATGACCCACCCAGGGGTGCTAATATTCAACCAAGGAATATTAATATTCACTTGCATGATATTTTGGCCTAACAATTAAAAGTAGATAGATAAATGCCATCATCAAGCAACTGTATTGTTCAATGACTTTTTTTTTTTTTTAAAGCAGGATTTTATCAATGAAGGAAGCAGTGTGTTGATTTACATTCTTCCACAAGTCACTTACCTCACTAATACACTGGTAAACATTTCAATGACCAGCTACTTTGAGTATTTCTGTTCTGAACTATGAAGCTAATTAACCATACACTTAAGGGTAAATTAGACTAATACCTCAGTTTGTAGACTGAAGAGTTCAGTCCAAGGCACAAAATTCATCCAGCTTTGTTCATCTTTTTGTGACTGAAAGCTTGCAGTAAAGTTACTTCCTCTTATATCAAATTTTGCCGCTTTTTGAAAACAACTACTTGTCAGAAATTCTGGTGTTTCATTATTTTCTGTTGCAAAAAAACATTCATAACTTGAAGGTGACGAAATTCTGGCAGAAAGATCTGTGGAAGAAGACTCCAATTCAGTGTTAGCAAACAGATCTATTGGTGGCTTGTAACTGGTGCTCAAAGGAACTACAGAATTTTGAAAATAAAGAGGAGAATCAGAATGGTAATGAACGTCAAACCCTCTGGATGGACTAGCAGAAGAAACTCTTTTAGGAAGAGACAAAAAAATATTTGGCTGCAGGAGAGAGTCCAACTCATGGGAAATGCTACCAGAATTGTCGGTCTTATGGCTTTGAGAAGTTTCAGGTAGATTAACCTCTCTGGATTTAAATGAGGCACCTAAAAGAGAAGAAAAAGCAGAGGATCCAAAACGTGGGGAAGGTGGTCTGGAAGGGGTACGTGACTCAGGGGTAAAGTCACCCAAAAAGTCAATTTGAAGGTCTTGGTCATTCTTAGATGGACCAAACTGTTTGAGACTCTTAGGACAAGCAAAATGAGCCTTTTTATGACATAGGCGGGGAGGATGAAGGAAACTAGTACCAAAAAAGGGCTGAACTTCCAAACAGGCTGAACTATGGGCAGCAGAAATGCTATAACCAGCTGGTTTTAGGAAAGGGGCAGCTTCACAAAGTGGTAGTTTAAATGAATCAGAAACTCTGGCGTCCAATGGCTTTTCCACATCTCCATGTTCAAAATTGACTATTAAAGGTTTTTCTGATAGTTGGGAACCAAAATCTTCCAAAACATCCAAATCTTCAGAATATTCCAGCCGAGATAATTTAAACTCTCTGTTCGTCAAATGTGGTTGTGGCAGTTTTTCTTTCCATTCAAAGAATGCTGAAAAAGGCTGTCCAAGAGGGAAAAATATAAGGTAAGGAAAAACACAAAATAAAATGAACAATCAAACATACTTCCTATAGTTGACTTCTGAGTAGACAGACATGTAATCATAATCGCTTATCCTAGAGCACTGAAAAGAGTATATATTCAAGATAATTTAAATACAACGTCCTACTTATATAGATACAAATCTTATATAGAGATTTGGAGAGAACAGCAACAATAAATACATCTTCCTTTCTCTATATTCTTAGTGTGCTAAAATTTTCAATACCCCTCATTTTATACAAAAGAAAAGTCAGCACTATAGAAGTGTCTTGTTCAAGATTTTAAAATTAGCAGTATCATAGTGTGTAATTGGCCCTAAAATAAACTGATAATTTGAAATAAATTATTCTGGTCTTTTATTCTGCTGTTCAGAAATATTAAGGAAATGGGAAAACTGAAAAAAAAATTTCAAAAGCTTTAAAGTAACTAAACGAATGCATCTTTATACCAGACTTTAAACGACATGTAAAATAAATGGGAATTGAGGATGATATGCTACTACTATTCCTGGAATATAAAAAGTCTTTCTTAAAAAGATACATGTAAATAAAATCCAGTTTTATATGAATTACAAGTCTTTGAGATATTTTGGAAATAATTAGCCTGGCAGCACCTGATTGGCTCAGTGGGTAGAGCACGTGGCTCTTGATCTTGCAGTTGTATATTTGAGCCCCACACTGGGTGTAGAGATGACTTAAAAAAAAAATCTTAAAAAAAATAATTAGCCTATAATTTTACCAAGGTAAATCAGCTGTTTTTTTTTTTTAAAGTGTAGTCTTTCCCCATTCAGTCATTTCCAGTATACATTTAAATAATTATGCTGCAGAACATATAACAAGACACATATTTGAAAATAACATTTAAAAACAATACTTTTCTGGTTAAATTTCTCTTAATTACAGAAGCAAACTAAATAGAACAATAATGATGGATCAGACCTATCAGATATTAAGGCATTTTATAAAATTACAATAATGAGACATCAATGGAATAGATGGTCCAGCAATAGATCCTAAAACACAGGAATTTAGTAGATGATAAAGATGACATTTTTTAAAAAGCTTTTATTTATTTATTCATTGAGATACAGAGAGAGCGTGAGAGAGGCAGAGACACAGACAGAGGGAGAAGCAGGTTCCATGCAGGGAGCCCAACACGGGGCTCGATCCTGGGACTCCAGGATCATGCCCCCTGCCAAAGGCAGGTGCCAAACCCGCTGAGCCATTCAGGGATCCCTAAAGATGACATTTTAAGTCAATGGGAGGAAAAAGAGTTATCCAATAAACAGTGTTGGGGACAGTGGGTAGCTAATTAGGAAAAGAATAAGGTTAGTTCCATACTTCCTATCTTATACCAGGATAGATTCAAATTGGATGAAAAATTAAATACAAATAAGAAAGCATAAACACTTTAAAATAAAAACTATTTTAAAAAGTAAGAGGACACTTTGAGAAAGCATAATTTCTGAATAGTAAAGCTGTTTTTAAGCATGATAATAAAAACCAAAACAATAAAACAAAAACAAGTAACCCAAAGATCAAAAAATGTGACTGCACTAAGAAATCTGCATGACAAAAAGATGATGAATGACATCAAAATATAAACGGCAAACTGGGACACAAATTTGTGCAACTCAAATTACAAACAGCTAATTTCCCTAATATGTAGTTTTCCCGAAATAAAAAAATTACTAATAACAAAGGCAAAAGACATGTAGATAACACATAGAAAAGAAGATATCTAAGGCTCTTAAGAATATGAAAACATGCTTATCTTCATTCACAAAGAAATGAAAATTAAAATATCACTAACACATTTCTCACCTGTCCAATTTGCAAAGCTCAAACATTTGAATGATACATTGGGTTAAGGAGGGACAGTAAGAGCCTCTTGCATGCTACTGATGTGAGTGTGAATTGACATAACTTACACAGAGGGCAATTTGGTTAGAGTTAATTGAAATTTTCAGAATGGATTTACTTAGGGATCATTGATATACAATAAACTGCATATTTAAAGTGTGTAATCTGAGGAACACCTGGCTGGCTCAGTTGGTGCAGCACCTGACTCCTGATCTCAGGGTCCTGAGTTGGAGCCCACATTGGGAGTAGAGTTTATTTTAAAAAAATAAAGTGCATCATTTGGTGCATTTAAGTAGACATCATGAAGCCATTATCACAATGAAGAGAATGAACATATCCATCACTTCCAAGGTATTCCTGCGCCCTTTTGTAATCCACCTCATTCCTCTCCTCACTATGCCCAGGCAACTACTATTTACTTGCTTTCAGTAACTTTAGAATGGTTTACATGTATTTTGTATCAATGGAATCATACAATTTCTATTCTTCTTTGTTTGACTTCTTTTAGTTAGCATTAACCATCCTGACATTCATCTATGTTGCATGCATCAACAGTTACTTCCTTTTTATTGCTGAGTAGTATTCCATCATATGGCTATATCACAATTTGTTTATTCATTTCCTGATGGTTGTTTCCAACTTCTGGCTACTATAAATAAAGCCACAATGAGTACTTATGCAGAAATCTTTGACCATAAACTTTCATTTCATTTGGCTGGGTCAAATGGTAGGTGTACGTTTTATTTTTTAAGAAACTGTCCAGGAGTTTGTAAAATGATTTTGCCATTTTTAAAAGAAGATTTCATTTATTTATTTGAGAGAGAGAGTGAGAGTGAGAGAGATCACTGAAGGAGAGGGAAAGGGAGAAGCAGACTCCCTGATGAGCAGGGAGCTCGATGCGGGGCTGGGTCCCAGGAACCAGAGGTCATGACCTGAGCTGAAGGTAGATGTTTAACTCACTGAGCCCCCCACCTTGGTTGTGCCATTTTATACTAACCAGCAGGTGCAGGAGAGTTACAGTTGTTCCATATCTTTGCCACATCTAGTACTGTCAGCACCTTTTAGGCCATTCAATTGGGTATATAAAGGTATCTCATTGTGGTTCCAATTTTCATATTCTTATGTGACTCATGATGTTGAACATCTTTTCATATGCTTGTTTGCCATCTGTGTATCTTTTTTGGTGAAGTGTCTATTCAAATCTGTTCATTATCTTATTGGGTTTTCTTATTGAATTGTAAGTTTGCTTTATATATTTCAGATGTCTTTATCAGATGTATTTTACAAATATTTCCTCACAGTCTTTGGTTGGCCCTTTTATTTGCTTAATGGTGTCTTCTGAAGAGCAAAAGTTTTTGATATTAATGAAGTCCAATTCACCAATTTTTAAAAGTTTTTTAAATTTAAGAAACCTTTGTCCAACCCAAATTCATTAACATTTTCTCCTATGTTCTCTTCCAGATATTCTAGCATCAGTTGTTACATTTAAGTCTATATTCCTATATTCTAATCTTTGCAAATGGTCTGAGTTAAGGATAAAAGTTCAATTATTTTTTCACTTTTATTTTTTTACTTAAATTCAATTAACATATAGTGTATTATTAGTTTCAAAAGTAGAGTTCAGTGATTCACCAGTTTTATATAACACCCAATGCTCATTACATCCCATGCCCTCCTTAATGTCTATCACCCAGTCACCCCATTCCCCTATCCCCCTCCTTCCAGCAACTCTGTTTTCTATGATTCAGAGTCTCTTATGGTTTGTCTCTCTCTCTCTCTCTCTCTGATTTTTGTCGTTTTATTTTTCCTTCCCTTTCCCTATGCTCCTCTATTTTGTTTCTTAAACTTCACATGTGAGTGAGATATAATTGTATTTCTCTGATTGACTAATTTCACTTAGCATAATAACCTCTAGTTCTATCCATGTCATTACAAATGACAAGATTTTTTTTTGATGGCTGAGTAGTAGTCCATTGTATATATACACCACCTCTTCTTTATCCATTCATAAAGATGTTGATGGACATCTGGGCTCTTCCTGTAGTTTGGCTTTGCAGACATTGCTGCTATAAACAGTGGGGTGAGGTGCTCCTTTGGATCACTATATTTGAATTGCTGAAGTAAATACCCAGTAGTGCAATTACTAGATTGTAGGGTACCTCTATTTTTACATTTTTTACATGGTGAATCTTCATACTCTTTTCCAGAGTGGCTGCACCAGTTTGCATTCCCACCAACACAGTAAGAGGTTCCCCTTTCTCCACGTCCTCACCAACATCTGTAGTTGCCTGACTTGTTAATTTTAGCCATTCTGACAGGTGTGAGGTGGTATCTCATTGTGGTTTTGATTTGTATTTCCCTCATGATGAATGATGTGGAAGATATTTTCATGTGTCTGTTGACCATGTGTATGTCTTTTTTGGAGAAATGTCTGTTCATGTCTTCCATACGCTTCTTGACTGGATTTTTTGTTCTTTGGGTGTTGAGTTTGATAAGTTCTTTATAGATTTTGGATACAAGCCCTTTATCTGATAAGACACTTGCAAACACCTCCCATTCTGTCTGTTATCTTTTAGTTTTGTTGATGGTTTCTTTTGCTGTGCAGAAGCTTTTTATCTTGATTAAGTCCCAATAGTTCATTTTTGCTTTTGTTTCCCTTGCCTTCATAGATGTGTCTTCCAAGAAGTTGCTGTGGCCAAGTTCAAAAGGGTTGTTGCCTGTGTTCTCCTCTAGGATTTTAATGGATTCTTGTCTCACATTTAGATCTTTCATCCATTTTGAGTGTATTTTTGTGTATAGTGTAAGAAAGTGGTCCAGGTTCATTCTTCTGCATGTGGCTGCCCAATTTTCCCAACACCATTTGTTGAAGAAACAGTCTTTTTTCCACTGGAAGTTCTTTCCTGCTTTGTCAAAGATTAGTTGATCATAGGGTTGAGGGTCCATTTCTGGGTTCTCCATTCTGTTCCATTGATCTGTGTGTCTGTTTTTGTGCCAGTACCACACTGTCTTGATTACAGCTTTGTAGTACAGTTTGAAGTCAGGCACTGTGATGTCACCACCTTTGGTTTTCTTTCTCACCATTCCTTTGGCTATTTGGGGTCTTACCTGGTTCTGTACAAATTTTACGTTTGTTCCAGCTCTGTGAAAATGCTGGTGGTAGGTTTTTTTTTTTTTAATTCAATTTAATTAACATACAGTACTACCAGTTTCAGAGGTAATTTAGTGATTCATTAGTTTCATACAACACCCGGTGTTCATTACATAAGTGCTCTCCTTAATGCCCCTTACTCAGTTACCCCATCCACCCACCTCCCATTGGTGGTAATTTGATAAGAATTGAATTGAATGTATAGATTGCTTTAGGTAGTATAGACATTTTAACAATATTTGTTCTTCCAATCTATGGGCATGGAATGTTTCTTTGTGTCTTCCTCAATTTCTGTCATAAGTGCTCTATAGTTTTCAGAGTACAGATCCTCTACCTCTTTTGTTAGGTTTATTTCTAGGTATCTTATGGTTTTGGTGCAATTGTAAATGGGATTGATTCCTTGATTTCTCTTTTTGCTGCTTCATTATTGGTGCATAGAAATGCAGCTGATTTCTGTGCATTGATTTTATATCCTGCCACATTGCTGAATTCCTAGCAATTTTTTTGTAGAGTCTTTTGGGTTTTCTACATAGAGTATGTTGTTTGCAAAAAGTGAGTTTGATTTCCTCTTTCCCCATTGGGATGCTTTTTATTTCTTTTTGTTGTCTGATTGCTGAGGCTAGATGGCTGGAATTATGTTGAACAGTGGTGAGAGTGGGCATCCCTGTCATGTTTCTGACCTTAAGGGAAAGGCTCTCATTTCTTCCCCATTGAGAATGACGTTCACTGGGGGCTTCTCATATATGGTCTTTATGATGTTGAGATATATTCCTTCTATCTCTACTTCCCAGAGGGTTTTTTTTTTTTATCAAGAAAAGATGCTGTATTTTGTCAAATGCTTTTTCTGCATCTATTGAGAGGGCCATATGGTCTTTATTCTTTCTTTTATTAATATGGTGTATCACATTGATTTGTGGATATTGATTTGTGGATCCTTACAGCCCAGGAATAAATCTTACTTGGTGAATAATCTGTTGGATCCAATTAGCTAGTACCTTGTTGAGAATTTCTGCATCTATGCTCATCAGGGATATTGGTCCGTAATCCTTCTTTTTAGTGGGGTCTTTGTCTGGTTTTGGGATCAAGGTAATGCTGGCCTCACAGAATGAGTTAGGAGGTTTTCCTTCCATTTCTATGTTTTGAAACAGTTTCAAAAGACTAGGTATTATTTCTTCTTTAAATGTTTGGTAGAATTCCCCTGGGAAGCCATCAGGCCCTGAACCCTTGTTTGTTGGGAGATTTTTGATTACTGATTCAATTTCTTTGCTGGTTTTTGTTAAGATTTTATAATTTTTCCTGTTTCAGTTTTGGTAATTTATGTTTCTAGGAATCTATTCATTTCTTCCAGATTGCCAATTTTTGGCATATAATTGCTCACAATATTCTCTTTTTTTAAAAATTTTTATTTATTTATGATAGTCGCACAGAGAGAGAGAGAGAGAGGCAGAGACACAGGCAGAGGGAGAAGCAGGCTCCATGCACTGGGAGCCCGACGTGGGATTTGATCTCGGGTCTCCAGGATCGCGCCCTGGGCCAAAGGCAGGTGCCAAACCGCTGTGCCACCCAGGGATCCCACAATATTCTCTTATAATTGTATTTCTGTGGTGTTGGTTACGATCTCCCCTCTTTCATTGGTGATTTTATTTATTTATTTTATTTATTTGGGTCCTTTCTCTTTTCTTTTTGATAAGTCTGGGTTTATCAATTTTGTTAATTCTTTCAAGGAACCAGCTCCTACTTTCATTGATATATTCTTTTTTTTTTTCTTCTGTATCATTGATTTCTGCTTTAACCTTTATTAATTCTCTTCTCCTGCTGGATTTAGGCTTTGCTTTGCTATTCTTTTGCCAGCTCCTTTAGGTGTAAGGAGATTATGTATTGGAGACTTTTCTTGCTTCTTGAGGAAGGCCTGTTTTGCTATTGAGCATCTTTTCATGTGATTACTGACCATTCATATATCTTCTTTGTAGAAATGTCTATTCAAGTCCTTTGCCCTATTTAACAAATTATTTAAAGATGTATTTATTCATATGAGAGAGAGGGAGGGAGGGAGGGAAGGAGGGAGGGAGGGAGGGAGAGAGAAAGAGAGAGAGAGAGAGGGAGGAGAGTAGAGGAGGGGCAAAAGGAAGGAATATTCATGCAGACTCCCTGCTGAATATGGAGGCTGGATCTCATGACCCATGAGATCACCACCTGAGGTGAAACCAAGAGTCAGATGCCCAACCAACTGAGCCACTCACCTGCCCCTGCCATATTTTTGAATTGGGTTGTTTGTTTTGTTGTTGTTGAATTTTAGGAGTTCTATATATTCTGGATATTGATCCTTTATCAGATATATCACTTTTAAGTATTTTCTCCCATTCTGTGGGTTATCTTTTTATTCTGTGGGGAATCTTTTGATGTGCAAAAATTTTTTAATTTTCACGAAATCCAATTGCTCTATTTTTTCTTTTTTTACTTTTGCCTTTGGTGTCATGTCCTGACAGATTATTGTTAAATCCAGTGGGTGAAGATTTGTCCTGTTTCTTCTAAGAGTTTTTATTGTTTTAGGCCTTACATACAGGTCATAGATCCATTTTGAGTTAATAACCTAGTATATGATACTAGGTTAAGAGTCTAATATGATTCTTTTGCATGCAGATCTCCAGTTTTTTCAGTGGTGTTTGTGCTTTCCTCAATGAATGGTCTTGGTACCAGTGTCAAAAATCATTTGACTACATACTCAATGGTTTATTTCTAGGATCTCTATTGTATTCCATTGGCCTAAAGAAGTCTGTCTTCATACCAATATCACACTGCTTTGATTACTGTACCATTCGGGTAAGTTTTGAAATCAGTTAAGTGTGAGTCCTCCATTTTTGTTTTTCTTTTTTCAAGATTATTTTGGCTATTTGGAGTCCCTTGAAATTCCAAATGAATTCTAGGATGGATTTTTCTACTTCTTCAGTAACATTGCTGAGCTTTTTTTTTTTTTTTTTTTAAAGATTTATTTATTTATGATAGACAGAGAGAGAGAGAGAGAGAGAGGCAGAGACACAGGAGGAGGGAGAAGCAGGCTCCATGCCCAGAGCCCGACGCGGGACTCGATCCCGGGACTCCAGGATCGCGCCCTGGGCCAAAGGCAGGTGCTAAACCACTGAGCCACCCAGGGATCCTCCATTGCTGAGCTTTTGATAGAGATTGCATGGAATCTATAGGCTTCCAATATTGACACTTTATTAATATTAAGTCTTGCACTGTCCTATCTTCAAGTTCACTACTTCTTTCTTCTGCCTCTTCAAATCTGCCTTTGAATCTCTCTAGTGAATTTTTCATTTCAGGTATTATACTTTTTAGCTCCAGAATTTCTTTTTGCTTTATTTTTAGGTCTTCTATCTCTATTGATAGTTTCATTTTGCCCATTCATCATTTTCTTTACTTTTTCTACACCTTCTTTTAGTTCTCTGAATATCTTTAAGATCATTGTTTTAAAGTCTTTGTCTAGTATATTTGTCATTTTGTATTTTTCAGGGACAGTTCCTGTTGTTTTATTTTTTCTTTTGTTTGGGCCATACTTTCCTGTTTCTTTGTATGCCTCATGATTTTTCCCCTTGAACACTGAATATTTGAATCTAATTAATGTGGTAATTCTGGATATGAGATTCTCCTTCTTCCCCAGTGTTTATTGTATTTTTGTTATTCTTTTTTTTCTTTTTTAATTGTTGTAGGCTGATAATCAGACTAAAGTGTAAACTTAATGTCTTAAGTCTTTTCTGAGCCTTTCCTTGGGTATGGGCAGTTACTTTTAAATTATCCCCATATATATATGGTTGTTTTTTAATGTCCTGTCTTCAATGTTTGACTCCCAAAAGGGGAAGAGCAAAAAATGAGCAGGAGGAATAAAGATGCAGGCTCTTTTAATCTCCTGGAAATTGCTTCAGCCAAAGGGGGAGGGGTTTGCAACAATGGGAGAGGTGGACCAAAGGCAGCCTACCTCTTTGTCTGCTAATTGGGATACTGCCCGTCTATTTTGTGGCAGTTACAACTTCTCTTCTCTCTAGGGAGAACTTCAAAATGGATCAAAGAAAATGAATGTTGCATATATTGTGTTTTCCCAAAATTCCTCTCAGATTTTTCCCTTAGATTCTAAATTCCTAAATTTTGGCAGTTTTATTTTGCTAACCTAGATACCCAAGGATCTTATTAGCCCTGTTTTGTTCCTTTGGTACCAAAAACTACTTCCAGTTTCTATGGGAGTCACATTTCTAAATTTTTACTTCTGGCTACAACGGCTACAGTATAAAGTACTATAAACTTTAAGAATTATTAGTGGTGGGCAGCCTGGGTAGCTCAGCGGTTTGGCGCCACCTTAAGCCCAGGGCATGATCGTGGAGACCCAGGATCAAGTCTTGCATGCGGCTCCCTGTGTGGAGCCTGCTTCTCCCTCTGCCTGTGTTTCTGCCTCTCTATCTCTCTGTTTCTCTCGTGAATGGATAAATAAAATCTTTTATTATTTAATTTTATTAATTTATTAATTTTATTTAATAATAAGATGATATTTTATTATTAAAAAAAAGAATTATTAGTGGTAAATTTAGATTATCAGGTGGGACTTTTATCACTACTTTCATGACCAACCTATTAATTACTTAGAATCAGTGACTTTGGTTTCTTGTATGACAATTTATTTGTTATGAATGAAGCCAAATCATAGTTTTTCCCCTTTGGTACTTCATATATATATATATATAGCTATATATATGAGTGGTGACTTTGTCAGTTATGTAACAGCTTTTTTATAAATGTGCAAATATTTTCCATTATGAAGGAAACAACAGTTTCTGCATATACAAACATTAAGGGTGCTATTTTAAGCAAAGGGTTCCCCTTGACCATCATACAGATATAAAAACACAATATTAATTTATTTGGTAATTAACATTTACCTGTGCCACACTGTCTTCCAGTTGCTCTTCCTGCCAGCCTATGTATGGCAGAAAATCTATATCTTCTTTGGCAATAAGTTCCGAAATATTTGGAATATCAAGAAAAGGTGACTCCTTACCATCCTATATTGAGTCACAATTAGGTAAAAACAAAACAGACATTATCAAATTAAATAATTATTATTCTAAAGCCCAGTAAATCCTTAGTTTGAAATATGTATGGGTTTCAGATTAGAGTGTGTGTCCTGGGCCACAAGAGAGAAAGAAAGAGGCTAAAAAGACAAGTATACTCAGTTGATTGGTTTTCCTCTTTATTGAGCTGGGTGTGGGTATTGTGCTAAGTGCCTTCTGTTGTGGGCTTTCCTCTTAAACTTATGAAAGAGAAAAGGTGTCTCTCAGGGTGAGGGAAACTCAAGCCCTTTCTATTTTTTGAGGATCTTGCATTAATAAAAGATGAGAAATGCCAAAATGTAACAAAATTATAGTGTATCTCAGAAGTACACATATACCTAAGTAATAATTATAACAATAAAAATATAACACATGTGACTCATTTAGAGAGATTATCATGAGCTCTAACATTGAGGCCCTTCATGAATGCAAGGCCCTGGTTTGATGGTCCTTTTTGCCTTTTCCCTCCCTGCTCTTCACAAGCCATGAACATGGATATTATCTGTGACAGTGCAAGAATAATTTTCTTAATATGTAAATACGAATGAAATAACCATAAAATAACAATACATACCCTTTTCTCAACTGCCACGAAGCTTGTAAATTGTGTTATGAGAGAGTTTTCTTTACTGAGTTTAATAATCAGAGATTTTAAGATTTGCTTCTTCATCTAAAATAGAATCAAACAAATGAAGCCATGTCTTATTTTATTTTTCACTGTTTAGCTATGCATGACCAATAAAATAAGTATTAAATAATAAAAAATGTGTTTTTCTATAAAATAAACCATTTTATAATTAGTATTTCAAATGAAATTGAGTCAATGGCCCTGTCTAAATGTCTAGAGTAGCTGACTCAACATTCCCTGCAAAATAGGATCAAGTGACTGGCTAAATCATAGAAAAAAATAATTCATGTTTATATAGCTCTTTATGGTTACAAAGAATTCTCACTCTCAAGTGTGGTGAGTTTCTGCATTCTTTTACAGGCAGTCTGTGTCTCCCATTTTAAAGATGGGGAATCCCAAGGCATGGAGTAGTGGAGTGACTTGTTCAAGACCATTTGGTGGCAGGGCTGGTCATGGCCTTAAGTAAAACAGAACACAAGGCTGCTAATCCAAGGACAGCCAAGGAGAACAGTGAAAACAAAAGACCATCCACCACCTCCATGACTGTATTAACAGCCAGGTGAGACACTCTGGTTCCTTTTTTCTGGGACTACTGCTCCTACACTCATTTAAGTTCATGGCTACAGATGGACCAGCCCATCAGGTCCACTGGCTGAGTGGGACCCCAGCCTGGGATCCTCATTGGGTCAGGAAGAAGCAGCAGGGTGGGCTTTGGCTTCATTGTGTCTTTAGCTGGTCATCCACATGTCCTGCACCTGGGCTGCTTCATCACTAAGATGAGAATGACCAATGACTACAGTATATGAGACCTGAGGTAATTTTTATGCCAGATACTCACTAATGTTCTCTGAGCTCTCCTCTGGCCTCTTTCTGATGAATATAATCATTACAGAATTCTTAGGAAACTAATGACATCAGTTCTTTCATTAATTCATTCAACAAACACTTACTGAGCACCCTGTAGCCCAGGAGCAGAAAATACAGATACAATGATGAATGCCCCCCTACCACATATTTCTCCATCCAGCTATCCTCACTTTACATTTCCATGGATAAATCCATTTAAGAAGAACCAATAACAATGAAAAGAGCAAACCTCATGATTCGTTTCATTTTCATGGAGAATGCCATCTTCATAATCTCGGATTAGACCTCGTGCTGTCAGTTTGTGGATGATCTATGTTAAAGCAGCAAAGGGGGAAAAAAGATTCCAATGGCTTCTGATCAAAGTCCTACTTAGAAAAACACTTTTAAAATTGAGATATAATAGTACATACAATAAAAAATTTACCCTTTTTAAGTGTACAGTTTGATGAGTTATAACAACATACACCTCTGTGACCACCATCGAAATAAAGACACTGAACAATCCCTTCACTTTCAGAAGTGAAGGGCATAAGAAGCCCCTGGCATCCACTCATCTGTTTTCTGTGCCTACAGTTTTGCCTTTGCTATAAAAAAGCATTTTGCAAGTTCAATGCATTTCAAAAATTTTAAACTATTATTCTACTGTAGGAAGAGTCAGCGTAGTGCTGTGATACCTAACCAAATGTGACCTCCACTCTGAAGGGCAGGGGCAGCAAAACATGTACTGGGAGGTACCACTGAGGGACCTTCCCCTTTCTCTCCAGTAACTAAGAAACACAACTGATTTTAACATCAATATTTGCTTCCAACGATAATTCCAACTCTTTTGCCATTTTGTTATCAATAAGGCCACAGTTCTTTAGACATACAGCTATAAAAACTGCAATTTTATAGAAAATGACCTCTTTCCAGCTAAAATTCTCTTACTTATTAATTCGCCCCTTAGATTCAATTTTTAAAACAATATGGAGATTCTTTCAAGTTCTATACATATATCGCTGGCAAATAATAAGTTATAATTGATTCAGGGCCCAAAAGTAAGCCATATTTTATTTAAAGAAACAAAAAGTCCACAAAGTCTGGGAAATAGTCTGGGCTTGCAAATAGTCCCATGAGTAGCAAGCTAGTATATATACTAGATAGGCTAGGGATTTTCCAGGTCTGATTCTAATGCAAATACTACAAGCTTTTTGGGGATAATTTATTTGCTTTTAACCCCTAAGTAGAAAAAACAAACACATTCTCAATATGTTTACTCTTAGTCCAGTACTGTTATACTTCATATTTCAAAATAACATAAGTGGATCCGTGGTACTTCATTTTTATTGCATCTTGAACCACTTCGAGAATCTCCCTAAAAATGTGCATGTATAGAATACCAAATTTAATTGCAGTTATTTATATCCACTGATGCCCATATGGATATACCTAGACTCAAGCACCCCAGAAGAATTGCTGCATTAGAAACTGAATGAAAGGGTAGCCCAGATGGCTCAGCGGTTTAGCACCGCCTTCGGCCCAGGGCGTGATCCTGGGGACCGGGGTTCGAGTCCCATGGCAGGCTCCCTGCATGGAGCCTGCTTCTCCCTCTGCCTGTGCCTCTGCCTCTCTCTCTCTCTGTCTCATGAGTAAATAAATAAAATCTTAAAAAAAAAGAAAGAAACTGGGAACCCTGGGTGGCGCAGCGGTTTAGCGCCTGCCTTTGGCCCGGGGCGCGATCCTGGAGACCCGGAATCGAGTCCCACGTCGGGCTCCCGGTGCATGGAGCCTGCTTCTCCCTCTGCCTGTGTCTCTGCCTCTCTCTCTGTCTCTGTGTGTGACTATCATAAATAAATAAAAATCTAAAAAAAAAAAAATTAAAAAAAAAAAGAAAGAAACTGAATGAAAGTGTCCTCATTTGTACAGATAACAATTCTCCATATCCTATTGTGTATTGAAGTGTCAATAAGAAAAACAACAACAAAAGAAGTACATAGAGTATTACATATATGAAAATATAAAATCATTACAACTTTCAAACAGTGAGTTCACAGTTAACATTTTGAATCTTACAGTTCCAGTTGTCTTCTGAAGTTCAGTAGTTGATACTATTGTAGAAAATTCTTTCTCTTGAATTAATGCACATAAAGTTGCCTGAAATGGGACAGTGGTAGAATCCCTTTTTAGCTTTTATACTCCACAGTATCTTAGTTTCACAGTGATTTTCTGTCCCCCTTTAATGGAAATTAAAAGGCTCCCCCATGTCCTTAGTTAACTACCCATTAGGTTTCCAGAAGGAGAAAATCTGCCAGCATATTATGATTTGGGAGGAGGAGAAGGAAGAAAAGAGAAAGAAAAGAGAAAGAAAATTGTTGGTAACATATGTTGCTCTTCCCATAGTAAAACAAGCTGTGTGCTTCCTTACCTGTGTACAATGAGGAACAAATCCATAGACAAGGAGTCGATCATTGTGGAACAAGGACTGCACATGGGCAGGGGCCTGCAGAGGCTCAGGTGCATCTGTACTTAGTAGCTGCCATTTGATGGAGACAGAGTGGCAACTTGGGGAATGTAACCTAGTCATTTGGTCTTCTATCTATTTATAAGAGATGAGTTATTTCTCTTTCAGTGTTACATCCAGAAAAGTTACTTAACACAAAATAATTTTATATTCTATATTTTGGGATTTGTAGCTCTTTGCTTTTTGTTGTTATTGTTCTTCTCTTTCCTACTTAAGGTACTTCTTCAAAAAGATTTTAAATATAATTCTTAATAGCATTAGCACATAATTTAAATATGCAAATTATTCCATTAGTTAACTACTAATGTACAACTTTGGCAGAGAGTAGATTCCAGTTATAAAAATTAATCCTACAGAGGACTTCAATAGATATTTCTCCAAAGAAGATATACAAATGGCTAATGAACACATGAAAAGATGTTCAACATTACTAGTCATTAGGGAAAAGCAAATCAAAACCCCTCTGGGATACAACTTCACACCCTAGGATGGTTATTATGAAACAAAAACAAAAATCAGAAAACAACAAGTGCTATCAATTATGTAAAATAAATGGAACTCTAGTACATTGCTCAATGGGAATGTAAAATGATGTAGCCACTATGAACAACAGTATGACATGCTGTCTCCTAAAAAACAAAACAGAATTACCATTTGACCCAGAAATTCCACTTCTGTTTTATACCTAAAATAACTGGAGTCAGACCTGAACACATGCTTATTTGCCAATACTCATAGCAGCATATTCGCAACCACTAAAAGGTAGAAACAACCCAAATGTCTATCAACAAATGAATGGATAAACAGAATGTGGTATGTGTTCACAATAAAATATCATTCAGTCTTTAAAAAGGAAGAAAATTCTGACACATGCTACAACTTGGATAGACCTTGGAAACATTATACCAAATGAAATAAGCCAGGCACAAAAGGACAAATATCATTATGATTCTGCTTTCATGAAGTATCTAAAGTAGTCCAATTCATAGTGACAAAATGTAGAATGGTAGTTGCCAGAGGCTGGGGGAGAGTGGAATTGGGAGCTGTTGTTTAATGAGTAGTTTCTGTTTGGGATGATGAAAAATTCTAGAGATGGATGGTGGTGATGGTTGCACAACATTGTGAATATACCTTAATGCCACAGAATGCCTTTTAGGAACAGTTAAAATGGTAAATTTTATGTATACTTGCTTCTAAAAAATCTCTCCATGATGCTTTATAAAGAAGAAATTAGGGGTGCTTGGGTGGCTCAGCTGGTTAAGTGTCTGCCTTCAGCTCAGGTCATGATCTCAGGGGAGTGAGTCAGCGGGGAGTCTGCCCCTCCCTCTCTCCCTCACGTCACTAGTGCTCTCTCTCTTGCTCTCTCTTAAATAAATAAATTTAAAAAAAAAGAATAAATCAAACTATTATCTAGGACAATGACTCAATTAAGGAGAATGTGTTCCTACTAGGTGTGAGACAGACAGTAACTAAGTAACTATGCCTTCAGTACCTTTGTCCTTTTCCTAGGTCCCCTTTCCATTAATGAAAACAGAAGTTACTATCGCTAGATTTATAGAAGATACTATTTCCACATGTAAACATAAAACTAGAAATAAGATGTTTGAGAAACGTACCTGTTTTTTCCAACTATGTTTGGATTTTGAGTTAAAATACTCAAACACTCCGGCACCGTACTGGGACAAAGTCCTTAACATATGACGATTTGCTGTAGAACTGATCACATTTTACATGTTTTAATTTTCAAGAAATTTGAGAAACATTTTTGAATTTCATGTAGTTAACAATGTTGACATAGCTCAAAACTCAATAGATGATACATTACATGCAGAAGAATTACTTTTCTGTAGTTGAAGAGATAAAACTCAAGACGGACAGTATGAAGCATCTGAAGGTTTGGGTAATTTAAACTCTCATATATCAGAAAACATATTTCTTTTTCGCAATAGAATAAAAGAGCAGAAATTCTTGACTCCTGGTTTACCAAAGGAGGAATAGAGGATTCTGAAAACCTCCCAAAAGTTATCAGAATACTGATAAAAATATCAATCTACTTTCAATGAGTATCAGTTACCCAAATTTGATTCCACAGGCCAAGAACTGGCAGAGCTAATAAAATCTGTATCTTAAAATATGATGTGCATCTAGATGGCAAAAGAGATAAAGAAGTCCCTTTTAGCTATTTAAATAATAATGTCCTATTGAAAATTTCTCTCAATAATAATTCTATAACTATTAAGAAAGTCTTTCTTAGAGAGGTTCCTTCTGAAATAGTAAAGAAACAATTCTTTTTCAGGAAAAGAGCTTAAAGTTATTTCTGAAATATTTCTTAGACTATTGACTAAGGACTGGACTTGTCTTTAGTCTTCAAAATTAATTGGTGGTGATTACAACACCAATTAGATAATCCCCCTAAGCTGGAGTTTATTTGTATTTTATCGGTTTCATCAGCTAATGAAGCTACCTGATGCATGGATCTCAGAGGACAGTTTGTTACAACAGGTAGGATGAACAGTCTCTACTCCTGGAGAACTCACATACTGCTAGTTTGTGAATACCAATGAGCATATATAAAATGAGGCAGAAACAGAAAGATCCTAAAAACCCAGCAGAAAATCAGTAAAAATTCCAGCTCCCTCAGGCTGGGTCATGTCAAAGCACAAAGTCATCTCCCAAAGGAGATTCATACTCACTCCCCCTCACCCCAGCACCCCTCCCCTTATTTCCTTCCTGGTACCTGGGAAAATCCATCTCCCCTTACAGGCAATTGACTGCTTGCTGTCTGTCTCCCTGTATACAGCACTATAGTCCAGCATCAAAGAGTGTCTGTCTCATGACAGGCTCTTGGCAAAGAAGGAATCAACAGGGCCCAGTATCTTCACCACTGAGGTCTGAGCCATGACCCTAGCACAGCCTCTGCTACATGGTCAGGGGAGTGGGGAGGTATGGCTGTGACGAGGAAGATGGAACAGGGCACCGATTCAGGCACAGAAGGGGACATGTCCCTGCAGCACATTAGGGCCAGCCACCCGGTATCTGCAAGTTAATCAGGTAAAGTCCATTTAGGAATAATTCCTGGGAGAGTCCACTGTGGGCTGGATCAATTTCCTGGTTGGTCTGTGGTGTTCTGTTAGGCCTCAGATTAGAGAAGAGGACTAGGAGCTGTGACTGAGGAGGAGGGGCAGAGAGAACGAAGGAGCCCTCTGGGCAGGCAGGTCTGCACTGGGTATGCCAGGGTGTGGAGGGCCCCAGCTGAGGCCTGAGGAGCACCCCTAGCCCAGGACAGTACAGTGGCTCCAGGGAGCACCGATAGCCACCACTCTCATTGCTATCCCTACCCCTTGTTGAGGGGCTGTCCTGCTCCATGTACCACCTCAGGATAACGAGGCCTGGCTATCACAGGCCAGGATGGTGACTATGTGAGGGAGAGTCCAGAGAGACCAGGGTTCAGCCATGCTCTGTGCAAACACCAGTTGGGACCCTTCTGTTTGGTGTTTTCTTTATACCCTATACCTCAGATCAATCCAAAAAAGCTAACTATGACTGGGGAGGGGGTTCATTCCAACAATCATGGGGGTCTAGCCTCCTGAGATAAAGATCGTATATCCATCACAGGGTTTGAAAATGCAAATGTGCCCAGCCACCATGTGTGAAGGAGCAAGGAGCCTGGGTGGAGGCCCACCCAGAGCAGTAGCCCTCAGCCCTGGTCAAGAACTGCCAGGGAAAGGGGTGTGCCTGACACTGCCAGATCTTCAGGTTTCTTGGGGTAGGTTGGAAATTTGGACTTTTATGAAAAAAAAATATTATCTAACATTGATTTGGTGCTTGCCATGTGCCAGCTCTGTTCTTAAGTACTTTTTTTTTTTGAGAGGTGCCAGGATGTGGGTCTTCCTTGCACATTTCCCTCACCTCACTGCAGGGCCAAGACTAAAGTCCTTTTTTATATATGAGCTCATTTAATCCTCAGAGCAAACCTGTTAAACCCATGACATTTTCAAGGCATCTGGGTGGCTCAATGGTTGAGCATCTGCCTTGGGCTCAGGTCATGATCCTGGGGTCCTGGGATCGAGTTTTGTATCAGGTTCCCTGCAGGGAGCCTGCTTCTCCTTCTTCCTATGTCTCTACCTCTCTCTGTGTGTCTCTCATGAATAAATAAATAAAATCTTAAGGAAAAAAAAACCCTAAAAAACCTATGACATTTTCATTACCATCTTCATTTTATAGACAAGAGGTTAAACAACTTGCCCAAGGATCCTGGCTAACAAGCAGCTGGCTCAGGTGTTGAGACCCAGGCAGTCTGGCCCAGAGTTCTGCAACTCTGTGCTAAAGTGCTTCCATATATTGTTATCAACTTCAAAATTTCTAAAAATCCTGTGTAGGCCAACAAAGAGAACCTACCCACAGGCTGCCTTTTTCACCCACAGTGTTCACCCAAGTGACCAGATCTCTTACACTTACCCGATGCCACAGGAGAACAGCCTGGTGTGCTGGACATTTCTTTTTACAAGCTGCAATGTCAGACTCTCATTCTGGAGGTGCCCATCAGATATCAGGAGAATGCTCCGTAAGCCTTGAGAAGGGTACAGTAAATTTAAATATCGGAGCGTTTTCCAGAAGTCTGTATTTCCCATAGTAGGTGTAGCAGACTGGAGGAAATAAGGTGAAAGGTTATTCACTCCTTTGGGGTATATTCACCATTAACTGTAATCACTTATTGAAGCATGTGTCATCGAAAGTTTAGAGATACTGTTGCTGAAAAGATAATTTTTTAAAAATTATATATTTGTGGAACGACTATGCTTATATCTTGTTAGTTTATTTCATATCACATAGTAATTATATATTTTCAGTTAGCACTTATTTTATTTTTTTATGGTTTTCCTAGGTTTACTGGCCTGCACTGAGGTGGTGACTAGTCATTCTCAGCTTGCTCCATTTTAAAAAAGGAAAAAGAAAAAAGGAAACAGAAGAAAACATTCCAACAGTTAATGGTGGTACAACTATGGGTGATTTTTTTTTCTTTCTACCCTTAATTTCTAATTTTTCTTTAATTAGTTCATATCATTTTTATTAATTATAAAAAGGAACTCCACTGACTTATAAAAACTGAAGGACTAAGAGCGTGGTGATAATGGTCTTGGGGGGAGTAAGTTCAGACAATACTACTAAAACTTGATAGGAAAAGATCTAAGAGATTAAGGAAGTTCTTTTACTCACCATAATGAATTCGGTGGGCATATTATTGCTTGCGATGTACTTAGGATATGAAAATAATTCCGTGTAATCTGTGTGATAAATTGGTGTGAGGTATAGCCATTAAATATTCACTTTATTGACCACTGACAATAATGTTTGATAGCTTAACATATAAAAAATTTCACCACAGTATTCCTTTAAATAATCAACTCTAGTGCATTGAAACTATGCACTTTATTGTGCAAAATGTTCTGAGTGAAAATACATGTGTAGACCTCTGTTCTGTAGCAGATGGCTCACACAAAAAAGACATGAGGCATCACAATAGCACAGGCAGCCTGGCCACAGGAGGGACCCATTCTTCTTCCAGGCTCTGGGTACCCCAGCCTTATTTAACCTTTGCTCCCTGCAGCAGCAGACCCTAGCTCCTTCATAAAAGAGCTTGGTCTTCTGCTGAATGGCACAGAAGAATCAATAGGACATGACTGTCCCCTCACTCTACTCGGTGTTCTTTCTCTCATTCCTAAAGTACTTTCTTCTGGTGTCTGAGATGTCCCTGGGCCCCCACCTGGAGGATGGTATTACCTTTCCTCTAAAAGGGTTGATCTGATGTTTCCTGACACCTTATAGATTTCCTACTGCTGTGCTGATTTCAAGTGTCCTGTCCATATCCTTGGGACCCTCTTACATATCAAAACAAGGGTCTTGCATTTGGTTCAGCTGGTGGTAACACTAGTAACATTTATATAGCACTTGCTCTGTCATAGGCACTGTTTTGAATCATTTATGTGCATTAGCTCAGTCGTTACAAAAACACTATGAGGTAGGAACTTATTACCCTTATATTACAGATGAGGAAAAGTTCAAGGGATTTGCCCAAGGGAACACCTAGAGTTAGTAAGTTGTAGTGCTGGAATGTGAACCCAGGGATCTAGCTCCAGGATTCTGGTTCCTGAATTCCTTGTTATGCCACCTCTTACTCCACAGATGAGGTCAGGGCACCAATAGCCATTAGCTCTACTCATGAGTATGTTAATATTATGGAGGAAGCACACTTTGGACTGGGGCCGAAGATCACTCACCTGTGCCAAACTTGACAATGTTTATCTTTTGCTTCTTACCCATCAAGGACAGTGCATATAAAGCAATTTGCTTGGCTTGTAAGAATGTTGCACCCTCCATTGAATTGGAGCAATCAAGACAAATAATCACTTCATTGTTCTTGGTTAGGTCAGGGAGTGTGATATTGAGATTTGGTTGAAAAACAAGCATGCAGGCCTAGAAAAAAAAAAAAGAAAAAAGGTGCCGGATTAATGTTTATTATCACTTAAATTGGTCTGGCTTGTTTATATTAGGGCAGGCATACCTCTGAGATATCACTGGTTCAGTTCCAGACCACCATAGTAAAGCAAGTATTGCAAAAAAGTGAGTTAAGTGAATTTTTTGGATTCTCAGAACATACAAAAGTTATGTTCACACTATACTGTAGTCTATTATATATGCAGTAGCATTATATCTAAAAACAAGTACATATCTTAATTTTAAAATATTCTATTGCTAAAAAATGCTAACCATAATCTGAGCTTTCAGTAAGTCATAATTTTTTTGCTGGTAGAGGGTCCAGCCTTGATGTTGATGGCTTCTGACTGACTATGGTGGTGGCTGCTGAAGGCTAGGGTGGCTGTGGCAGTTTCTTAAAATAAGACAAAGCTGAAGTTTGCCACATCAATTGGCTCTTCCTTTCATGAACCATTTGTAGCATATGATGCTGTTTGATAGCATTTCACCCACAGTAGAATTTGTTTCAAAATTGAAGTCTCTCCTCTCAAACCCTGCTGCTGCTTTGTCAAGTAAGCTTATGTAATATTCTAAATCTCTTATTGTCATTTCAACCGTCTTCACCAGGACCAGATTCCATCTCAAGAAACGACTCTCTTTGCTCATCTGTGAAATGCAGCTCCTTATCCATGCAAGTTTATCATAAGACTGTAGCATTTCAAATATGATAACAACAAAAAACTTTGAAATATTGAGAGAATTACCAGAATGTGACACAGAGACATGAAGTGAGCAAATGCTGTTAGAAATGGTGCCAAGGCATTGTCACAAACTTTCAATTGGTAAAAAACACAGTTCCTGTAAAGCATGATACTGCAAAGCACAATAAAATAAGGTATGCCTGTACTACTTTATGTGCCCAGAGACAACAAAATTTCAATACAAAAATCCAGCCACACAATCTTTCTAAATGATGGACATGTAATTGAGACAGAGTAACAGAGAATAAAAAGTGGCCCACTGAAAAAGCTGATGAACCTTTCTGGGCTCAGGCACACTGCTTCTCACTAGACCTTAGACTTTAATGATAGACTCTAATGCTAGTGTGTATGGCTGGCAACAAAAATCTTATAAGCTCCCAAAAAGGTGGAGACATTAACACATCACTATATGTATATGTGTGTGTGTATTTCATTTAAAGCATATTCAACAAAAAAATCCACATTTATAGAAAAGATTAATTAAAATGTTTTTATTCCTGTTACTAAAGGGGTCTGTAAATTTACCATGCTCTTTTGAATACCATGTTTATCTGTGGCATTTTAATGATGATTTAATTTATATACAACTAATATTTCAGGCATCCCTGCAAGGGATAGATATACATACAAATAAAGCTAGGATTTTCTGAATTTGGCATAAATATATAATTTTTATTGGAAAAGAACTACTTTTAGTTGAATTTTAATTCAACTTTCTAGCCAGGTAATATTATAAAAACAAAAAGAATAAGATTTATTCAACAATATCATGGTCTTTAAGAGTTCACATAAAAAGTAGAATGTCAGAGCTGGAGTTTCCAATGTGTAGGCCATAAACCCCTGAGAGGTCCAAATTTAATACAGAATTAATATCTGAAAATTCATATGGTATCCACAGTCTGAAGAGTAAATAAGTAATATGTCTCTGTTTCTCATATGCATACACTATTCTAAAAGAAATAAACACGCTATTGTGATGACTAAAATATGCAACCTTATTTTTATTAATCAACCAATACTTAAAATATAACTATCATATAAGTTTCAATTAAAAAAATTTCCCCAGCTTTCAGATATAATTGATATATAACATTGTATCAATTTAAGGCATACAATGTCACAATGTGATATGGTTTGATGTGCAACTAAACCACAATATGGTTTAATAGCACATCAACACCTCATGTAAGTTTTGTTTTTATAGTGAGAACATTTAAAATTTACTCTCTTAGCAACTTTCAAATACAATATTGTTAACTATAGTCACCCTGCTATATGTTAGATCCTCAGAAATTTCTTATGCCTTGTGACTGGAAGTTAGTACTCTTTGACCAATATCTGTCTGGCTATCATATGTCTACAGCCATGTATCCATTAGTGGACACTCAGGCTTTTTCATGTCTTCATTATTGTGAATAGTGCTGCAATGAATATGTCGGTGCAGAAATCTGTTTGAGATAGTAATTTCATCTGTTTTGGATACATACTCAGAAGTAGGACTTGTTGGATCAATGACTTGGTAGTTCTGTTTTTCATTTTTTTGGGAACCTCCATACTCTTATTGCATAGTGGCTAACCAATTTGTATTCCTACCACAGTGCACAAGGGTTCCCTTTTCTCCATATCCATACCAATATTTGTTATCTCTTGTCTCTTTACAACAACCATTCCAACAGATGTGAAGTGATACCTCATTGTGATTTGTATTTCCCTAATGATGAGTGATGTTGAGCATCTTTTCATGTACCTATTGGCCATCTGGATGTTTTCTTTAGAAAAAAGTCTATTTAGTTCCTCTGCCCAGTTTTTCATCAGATTTTTTTTTGTTGTTGTTATTGAGTTACATGAATTCTTTTTTTTTTTTTTTAACATTTTATTTACTTGAGAGAGAGAGAGAGAGAGAGAATGAGTGGGGCAGGGAGGATCAGAAGGAGAGGCAGGCTCCTCACTGAGCAGAAAGCCCTATGTGGGGCTGGATCCCAGGACCTTGGGATTATGACCTGAGCCCAAGGTAGACGCTTAACCAACTAGCCACCCAGGTGCCCTGAATTACACAAGTTCTTTATATATTTTGGATATTAACCCCTTATCTGATATATGGCTTGCAAATATTTTCTTCCATAGGTTGCTTCTCCATTTTGTTGATGGTTTCCTATGTTGTGCGGAGGCTTTTTAAGTTTGATGTAGTCCCATTTATTAATTTTGGCTTTTGTGGCTTGTGCTTTCGGTATATCCAAAAAATCATTGCCAAGGCCTATGTCAAAGAACTCTTCCTCTGTTTTCTTCTAGGAGTTTTATGGTTTCAGATCTTACACCTAAATCTTTAACTCATTTTGAGTTAATTTTTATGAGTGGTGCAAGGAGCTTAATTTTATTTGTTTGCATGTAGATATCTAGTTTTCCCAGCACCATTTATTGAAAGGACATCCTCTCCTCATTGAATATTCTTGGCTCCCTTGTCAAATATTAGTTGACTGTATATGCATGGGTTTACTTTTCGGCTCTCAATTCTGTTCCAAAGGTCTGTGTGTCTGTTTTTATAACAGCACCACATTGAGTTGATTATTAGAGTTTTGTAGTGTAGTTTGAAAACAGGAAGTGTGGGATGCCTGGGTGGCTCAGTGGTTGAACACCTGTCTTTGGCTCGGGGTGTGATTCTGGGGTTCCAGGATTGAGTCCCACATTGGGCTCCCTGTGAGGAGCCTGCTTCTCCCTCTGCCTATGTCTCTGCCTCTCTCTCCCTCTCATGAATAAATAAATAATATATTTTTTAAAAAAAGAAAACGGGAAGTGTGACACATCCAGCTTTGTTCTTTCTCAAGATTGCCTTAGCTATGCAGGGTTTTTTGTGGTTCCATCATGAAATAATCTTTCAATTCCTGTTTCTTCAATTTCTTTCATCAGTGTCTTGCAGTTTTCAACGTATATTATCTTTTACCTCTTTTGGTTGAATTTATTCCTAAGTGTTTTATTATTTTTTTTTGGAGATACTGTAAATGGGATTGTTTTCTTTATTTCTTTTTCAGACAGTTTGTTGTTAGTGTATAGAAATGTAATTGAGGGTGCCTGGGTGGCTCAGTTAGTTAAGCATCTGCCTTGGGCTGAGGTCATGATTCTGGGGTCCTGGGATCAAGTCCAGCATCAGGCTCCTTGGTCAGCAGGGAGTCTGCTTCTCCCTCTCCCACTAGCTATCCACTCTCTCCCCCACCCCCACCGCTCATGCTCTCTCTCTCACGCTATCTCTCTGGTAAATAAAATAAAATAAAATAAATAAAATAAAATAAAATAAAATAAATATAACTGATTTTTGTATGTTGATTTTTTATCCTGGTGTACGATCCTTTTGATGTACTGCTGAATTCAGTTTGCTAATATTTTTTTAAGAATTTTTGCATCTATGTGAACGAGGGATATTGGCCTATAGTTCTCTTATAGTATGTTTACAACTTTCCTGAATTTGCTTATTAATTCTAACAGGTTTTTGGTGGAATCTTTAGGGTTTTCTATATATGACATCATGTTATCTGTAAACTGAGATGCTTTTACTTTTTCCTTTCCATTTGCATCCTTTCATTGCTTTTTCTTGCCTAATTATTCTAGCTAGGACTTCCAGTACTACACTAAATAGGAATGGTGAGAGTAGGCACTCTTATTTCTGGTTTTAGAGAAAAAGCTCTATTTTTCACCATTGAGTATGATGTCAGCTGTGGGCTTGTCATATATGGTCTTTCTTTTTTTTTTTTTTTTTTTATATATGGTCTTTCTTATGTTGAGGTATGTTCTCTCCATACTCAGTTTGTTCAGAGCTTTCATCATGAAAAGGTGCTGAATTTTTCAATCATTTCTGCATCTACTGACAGAATATTTCATTTTATTTTTTATTGACATACATTTGACACATAATGTTAGATTAGTTTCCTGTATACAGGATGCCAATTTGACATTTTATATGTTATGCTATATTCATCACATAGTATAGCTACTATCTGTCACCATACGCAACTTCAATAGCATTAACTATACTCTCCATGCTGTCCTTTTATTCCCATGGCTTATTCATTTCGCCACTAGAAGCTTGTTGTTCTTTAGCATTCTTTCATTTCAAGAACTCCCTTTACCATTTCCCATAAGACAAGACCAGTGGTGATGAATTCCCTTAATTTTTGTTTGGGAATATATTTCTCCTTCACATCTGAAGGACAGTTTCACTGAGTTTATGTTATATTGTGATTTATAAGAAATACATATTTGGTCAACTCATATATATATTTGGTCCTTGTCCACTGTTTCTGGCTCACATCTCCCCAAACCCTTGCAATTTCCTAAGTGATGAGGGTGATAAAGGTGTCTTTTGTTTTGTCACTAAGGCAAGGTTTGGACCCCACCAAAGAAGGGGGGCCAGTTGCCAGAAAAATCAACCATGTGATTATAGACTTAGAACTTTCAGTCCTACCCCCAGACTTCTTGGAAAGGGAGAGGGGCTGGAGACTGAATCAATTGCCAATGGCTCATGATTTTAATCAATCATGCCTGTGTAATGAAGTCATCATAAAAACCCCAAATCATGGGCTTTGGAGAGCATTCACATTGGTGAACACATGAAGATGTGGAAGAGACACGTGCCTGAAGAGGGAATAGAAGCTCCGTACCCTTTCCCCAGACTTTGCCCTCTGCATCTCTTCCATCTGGCTGTGCCTGAGTTATATGCTTTTATAATAAACTGATGACCTAGTAAGTAAAACGTTTCTGAGTTCTGTGAGCTGCTCTAGGAAGTTAATCGAAACTGAGGAAAGGATTGGGGGAATCTCTGATTTATAGCTAGTTGGTCAGAAGTACAGGTAACAACCTGGACTTACATGGTATGTAGGGAAGCCTCCCTCTTCCCCTTGAAATTGGTTCCAGGAACCCAAAAGAATAATATTCTTGGTTGGCAGTTTTTCCTTTAAGCACTTTGAGTATATTATCCCACTCCTTCTTGATCTCATGGTTTCTGCAGAAAAATCTGCTTATGGGGTGGGGGATTCCCTTGTATGTGATGAGCCATTCTTCTTTTGCTGCTTTCAAAATTCCCTCCTTAAAAAAATTCCCTCCTTGTCCTTTATTTTTAATGTTTTGATTATGATGTGTTTTGGAGTAATCTTCCAGCTGATTTTGCTTGGGGTTCTTTGTGCTGCCTGCACCTGGATGTCCATCTCTCTCTCAAGATTTGGGAAGATTTTAGCTATTGTTTCCTTAAATAATTTCTTTGCCCTTTTCTCTCCTTTCCCGGGCTTTCCTGAAACGTTCACTTGCTTGACAGTACTCCATAATTCATGTATGCTTTCTTAACTCTTTTGCATTTTCTTTTTTTCCTCTAATTTCAAATGATCTATCTTCGAATCCATTGATTCTTTCTTCTGCATGATCAGGCTGGAGCCAAGTAGAAGGCACTTTCAGGATATTTGGAGACATAGATGCGGCCAGGACCATGGTCAGCAAGTTAGCTGCCTGGGGGTAAACCTGCCTTCTCAAAATGGTTCTACTTGGTTTGGGGCACTAGGGTTTCAAAATCTCCTTAACTGGATCCCAAAGCCCCTACATGGCACTTTGTCCATAGATAGATGTCAAATAATTGTTGTTGAGGAGGGGATACATGTAAAGGACATCTTGTTTGGCCATCTTGTTGATGGCCAACTCTCATTTTTTATTCTAATAAGAAGAGATTCTTCATCACAGGCACACAAATTGTCTTATAGCCATAAATAATTTTGTATCTGTTTTTACAGTATCAATATTTTAAAACTATAAAAATATACAGACTAACCAATGTAATGTCTGAAGGCATATTTTGTTCTTGGTGGGGATTAAGGTAAAAACTACAGTCATAGGGAAACATGCCACATGATGGACTTGGTTGAAACCTCAGAAGTTTGTTGTGTCTGATTTCATAAGTATTTTTAGTTATGAAATCTTGAGGTGATGAGAGCTCATTTTGTAATTCTAGTTTTTCAGGACTATCAGCAATTTCCAAATTTTAATAATGTATTCTGAAAAATTTTTTCAATAGCGTCTCTCATTTTTTAGTAAAAAGTGTCATACCTCGCTTTCCTTTTCTGGATGTTTTTCAACCCACATTCTTGGGAGATATGCGTCAGACAAACCAACATGAAGAGTGAATCCATCACTGTCTAAGGAGCTACCTTCCACGGTGCTAATTACAGCTTTGCAGTCTGTCCTCTACAAAACAAACAACAAAGATAACAAAGTAAGTAATGGAATAATACCATATGATCAGTTTGCAGTTACCTCTCAAGTGGCAAACCCTTGCATAATTTATATAAGTGCATTAAGAATCAACAATTTAGGGACGCCTAGGTGGCTCAGCGGTTGAGCATCTGCCTTTGGCTCAGGGCATGATCCCGGTCCAGGGATGGAGTCCCACACTGGGCTCCCTGGGAGGAGCCTGCTTCTCCCTCTGTCTATGTCTCTGCCTCTCTCCTTGTGTCTCTCATGAATTAATAAATAAAATCTTTATAAAAAAAACAACAGTGTAGTAATAAATCTCAAAATTGTGAAATTTTTAGAAGTATGCCCATTATCATATCAATTACCCTCCTGAAATTCTAAGGTTGATATACATAGTCAAATTTAGAAATTTCACACAGCCTCAAATCCTGGATCCAAAGATTATAGATCTATGTATTCAGGCAGAACTATCTGGATATGGCAGTAAGTATACTAGATAATCATAACTTAGAATAGTGAAAAGAGAAAATTCAACAGAAATCTTATAATTATGCCTTATTTGTAAAATAACTTTTGAAGATGTTAATGATAAGCTTTAAAATGAAGGCAATGTTGATAGATTGTAAAATAAATTTTTTCCTTTCCTATGTGCTCACCCCTTTGCAATGATGTGACTTTGCATCTCTTCCTGTCAGGAGATGGCACCTATTTTTCTGCCCTTGAATTCAGAGTTGGCCAATGTGACTTGCTTTCATCAATGGGATATTGGCAGATGTGATGCAAGAGGCTTGGAAAACATTCCAAAGGGGCTTGCCTTCCTCTGTTGCTACTGAGAACTTTTCAATTACTCTATGAATGAACCTGAGCTAAACTGCTGGATGAAGAGAGACATGGTCATCTCCCCAAATGACATCAGATCAACTGCTAGATATTAATAAGACCATTCTAGATCATCCTGTCCCAGCCAAGCCAGTGCAGACTATTAGAACCACCCAGCCAATTCACAGAACTGTGAAAAATAACAAATGTTATTACTTTATACCATCAAGTTTTGAGATTGCTTGTTATACAGCAGAAGCTATCTGACGCAGAGGGTCTCTTTTTCAGGATGGAATAAATGTATGTGTTTATCTCCATTCCTAGTAAAATCCTAAGACTCTCTACCATAAGAAGGAATCAATTAAAGGGTATAAATCCATAAAGATATGGAGAATAGGAACAAAGACAATAGCAGTTGAGAGAGGTCAACAATTTAAGAAAAAATTGAAAGTTGATAGGGGCATGGTAAGTGACTTAGCCAGAATGGAGGAAACTATTACCTGAGTCTGGTGGGGGACTACAGCAACCAGGAAAGGCTCAAACCTTGGAGCCTACTGCAGGAAATGGCGGTAACTAGCAAGCAGAGTATGCATTAAGTTGCTTTAGTGCAGGCTCCTTCCCTGCCTTAAGTAGCCAAGCAGCTAGCACCAATAGCTAGCACCCTGTTCCCTCATTAAAGGGAATTGAAGATTCATTTCTCAGAGAAATTCAAGCAAATAGCATCCACACCGGGGAATCACAGGCATAGCAGACTATACAAATATAGGACTGCAGAGTAGGGAATTAAGTGTGGGTCCCTCAGTCACTCTCCCCAATCATACTTTAGGAATAACCTAGAGGTGTTCTGAATAACCACAGAAGGGTTAAAACACCACCATGAGCCTCACCATCAAACAGCCAGCCAGCTGCCAGAGACTCCAGTGCAGGACCTTTGGTGCACTCGCTCCACTCACCTCAGAGCATCTAACTAGCTTTCTCATGTCTTAGTTAGAGATGAACATGGAGAGGCCACCCAGACCTTTAAGGAAAAGCGTCTAACACAAAATCTAGAGACAAAAAAAAGAAAAAAAAGAAAAAAAAAGAAAAAAAAGAAAAAAAAGGAAAAAGCCAGAGAAGAAAAAAGGAACTCAAAGAGAAAAGATACAACACAGGGAAGAGAAGAAAAAGACATACTGTGTTTTCAGAGAGACAAGAAAAGAGAAGATAATGCACCCATGAAACACACAAAGACGCTACAAAAAAGGAATACTTCTAGAACAGAAAAGAGCTCTTACAAATTAAAAAATCAGAACTAAAACACAAATTTCAGTGGAACAGTTGGAATTTCAAATCAAGAATATCACCCAGAAAGTAGAACAAAGAAACAATACAATGGTCAACAGGAGAGAAAAAGAAAGAAAACATGAAGCTCATTCCAGGGGACACATGACTGAAAGGCAATACAAAATGTGAAGGAGAGAGGAACAATTTAAAATATATAAATTATATATATATTTTAACAAACTTTCTCAGAATTAAAGGCTATGAGTTATCCAATGAATGCATATCACATTCTTAACTAATTTCAGAATACCAGGAATAAAGAGAAGATCTGAAATTCTCGCAGAATTTAAAACAAAACAAAACAAAACAGACTACACACATTGAACAGGGGATTAGAATAACATTTTTCTCAGAACTAACACTGGAAGCTAGAAGATCATGTGTTCAATATTAGGAGGAAGACGATTTTCCGGATTAGACACCTCGGCAGATGATCAACATTCACACACGGAATGAGGATAGCTCCAGACACTGAGGCCCACACACTCTTACTCAGGAAGTTAATGGAGGTTGTTCTCTGCCAAATGGAGGAAATAAAGCAAGAAAGAGCATAAAGAGGAAAATCTCTACAAAGGAGAATCATAAAGAAAGGCCCTGGGACCAAGCTGGGTTGGACTGGAGAGACAAAAGGGAGGAAGGTCTCCAGTGAAAAACATGATCCGAATTATTGGAAACATTCAACTGCAACAAATAATATTTTGAAGAGTTTTAATCTATGTGTAAGTGAGACTAGTGGAGAGAGTAGAGAATTAAATTTTCATTGACCATAATAGGAAGTTAAAAAATAATTTTGAATCAGATGGATGTTTTTACTGTTTTACAAGCAGTAAAACATGAGCATTTACAACTTTGGAGGCCACCAGAAAGGCGGTAAGATATTTAAAGTGGTTCACAGTTTCTGGAGACTGTTCTGGACGAGGCAGGGCATAAGTAGGCTGTTGCTTCTTCTGAGAAGCTGTTGTTAGCATTATTTCCTTTTTTTTAAGATTTTATTTTTTATATGAAATATGTTACATATATTTTATTATTTTATATTTAATTTTATTTTTTCAGTAATCTCTATACCCAATGTGGGACTTGAACCCAAAACCCCAAGATCAAGAGTGGCATGCTCTACCGACTGAACCAGTCAGGTACCCCTGTTATTAGCATTCTTTTTTTTTTTTTAAAGATTTATTTATTTATTCATGAGAGACACACAGAGAGAGACAGAGACAGAGACAGAGACATAGGCAGAGGGAGAAGCAGGCTCCTCACAGGGAGCCCCATGAGGGACTTGATCCCAGATCCCGGGATAACGACCTGGGCCGAAGGCAGGCACCCAACTGATAAGCCATCCAGGTGTCCCTGTTGTTAGTGTTCTTATTTAACTTTTTAAACCACATGCACTTATTGTCTTGACACAATAAAGCTGACGCTAAAATAAAAGCACTTAAAAAATGAAACAAAGATTCACTAACCTTTTGTCTGAGTTCATGTGTATCACTAGAAATGGATTCAATCATGTATGGCATCTCAATGGACATACTCAAAGAGAAGCTACCAGAAAAGAAGAAAAAATTGTCTATTATCTTAAATATTAAATAACTACTTGTTGTCATTTTATATAGTTTTAAGTAAAATTTGAAACCATACAACTAATGTCCATTGAATGAAGAGGTTTTATATTTTTGGTACTAACCTTTGCTTTGTTCCTATTTTCTTTATAGAAATCTTCTCTACTGTATCCTGTTAAAAGAAAATATATTTACATAAGTAAGTATCTACTAATACACAGTGAGAACTCTAAGCTGAATGTAATGTTACCAAGACCACAATCTACAGTGGCAAGACAGATGGTCTCCCTTTGAAGTAGCGAGTCACAGAACATTTGCTCATGGAATGACAGTAGTTTCTAAATAATAATTTATGACCAATTTAACAGAGATTTTCAACTACACATATGTCTATATGTGTGTATACACACACACATACCTCTATATGCATGTACACACATAATTTATATAAATACCTACAAAATAGAAACAAAGGGTTAATCAGTAGCTTCAGACTATCATCTCTGGCAATGGAATTAAGGATTAAGTTTTCCTCTTTGGCTTATTTGCATTCTTTATGCTTATCTAAATTCTCCATAATGAACATGTAGTACAGACACAAAAATTTTAAGTGACTGAACAGAATAAAAATATCACAGCAACTGAGCATAACTGTGTCCTTTTTCTTTTCATTTTACAAATATTACTTGTATCTATATGCAGAAATGTCAGTAAAATTGACTTGATGCCAGAAAGATTAATTTTTTCTTTTTTTTTTCTTTTCTTCTTTTTTAGAGAGGGAGAAAGAGAGAGAACCAGAGGAGGAGGGGCAGAGAGAGACAGAGAATCTTAAGTAGGATCCATACTGGGCATGGAGCCCATCTCAGGGCTCAATCTCACAATCCTGAGATCATGATCTGAGCCAAAATCAAGAGTCAGATGCTTAATCCACTGAGCCACCCAGGTGCCCGTGGAAAGATTAGATTATTTTAGGTATTTTTAAGTTCAGATATTCATAAATCACCAAAAAAACCCTCTTTAAAACTTTCTAAGCATACAAACCTGAATGTTTTCATTCAAAACTTTGTCCTGTTGCCAAGGTGCCACAGTGGCAGGCATGAAGAAGACAGCCTTGCTGCCTTGGATGCTAAGTTCTGTGATGTAGGTAATTTTAATAAGGACCTTAGCCTTAGGGGGTAGATTTCCAACACTAACAGTAAAAACATCCTGAAATAGAAACACATTGCTCAGCTTTCCATTCAAAATTGTATCCATTCTATGCTAGCTAATCCCTCCTGTATATGCCACTTAAATTATAATCTGCCAGACTCTTCCCCAGAAAATGAGCATATGTCCTACAAAACAAATGGGCACTGGCAGGGCTAAAGGAGAATCCTGGAATTGGTCCCTAGGGGTGGGGATGGTGTGACATTTACAAGGGGGGCAGAAGGAGAGGAGTTCCTTTAGGAGCAGGACCTTGCCCTGGCTGGGGAGGGTCACTTCTGTCCTCCATACCAAAGGCCCTGCATGCAGACCTCTGCTGCGCAGACAGCATCCATATGGTCCCTTCTTGAAGTGCTGGTAGCCTCTCTGACCTCCACAGCATCTAGCAGCAATTCTATCAGTGGCCATAGAGCCAGAGCAGTTTTCACTAACTTGGCCCTCACTTCATTCTTTTACCCTGTAGTTTATTCATCATTTTATTTTTTAGAAAAAGTATTTCACTTTCTTTTAAAGGGGTATTATAATCACTGCAGATGGAGACAAGCTCATGACTGGCTAGGGCAGAAAAAAGAGGCTAGATGTATGTTTTTTCTGACACCCACACAGAGAAACTCTTAAAACCTCAAGAGTATCTTCTAGTCCACATGGTTGCACTGCCATGAAACTTAGTATGTTTAGGAGCATATACTACTGATAATTTATAAAGATTTCAGAAGTAGATGATTACTTTTGACATTGAGGATATCCATTTGCAAGAATATCCAGTGAAGAAATGAATTCCAGTGAAGGCATGAACAATGAAGAGATGATAACTAAACAGTTCATACTGTTTGTCCTTAAAAGAAGCACATGAAAGCCTGGGTCTCATTTGAGAGACTGACACATAATAGTGTGGGGCTGCAGCTCTGTTTCTGCGTAGGATACAGATGTAAGACATCACTTCTGTTACAAGCCAGATAATTTACAAAACTGTAACTGGTCTTGACCCGCCAGAAAGCTGAGCTGCAAGGCAACTGAGTGAACTGAATGCCAAAGAGTGACAAGCTCCTCTGAGAGTAGATAAGACACAGGAACTGTGGGGATTCCCCTAGGAGTTCCCAGAGAGCTTTCACCTCAGTGCAGAGTAATGGGGAGCACCTGCCACATAGGGTGCTTGTTCTCACCCAGCAGCTTCCATTCAGGAGGTTGGGCCCTTGCTCCAGCTCCAGTCTCAGCATTGAAATTTCCTCTGCATTTTCCCATTAACTCTTTATCTACCCTTTTCTCTTACTTTCCTGCTTAAATATTTGAGATTACAAACTAGCCCTCGATCTGTATAAATAGTATATTAAAAGTAGTGATACATAGATAAATTTTATATAGTTTTATCTTAAATCAAGCAAATGGGGTGCCTATCTGGCTCAATCAGTAGAGCATGTTGCTCTTGATCTCATGAGTTTACACTCCACATTGGGCATAAAGCTTACTTAAAGAAAAAAATCAAGTAAACAAATGGAGTTAGAACATTCCAACCAGGAGAACAGAGGCTCTACAAAGGTATTGTTTTGGGGACTACAAGTAATAGCTCAGACTCTCTGGAGTGCCAAGTGGGAGGAAGGAACTAGCGCAATGAGGCCTGACCTGGGAGGGTCTTTGGTACGGTAGTGATCGGCTGAGGGGATGACAGTGGGCCCTACAGTAACAGTCAGAGGAAAGGTGGTGACATGGGCAGGCTGCACAGCCTGGTAGGAAACTCAAACAGATGATTACACTGGGAAGGGAGGATTGAAGGGTGACACCCAGAGTTTCCACCTGGCCCACCAGGTAAATGGTGACACCATTATTATGACCAGGGAGATAGGAGAAGGATGAAGTTTAGAGGAGAAGGAAATGGAATCAGCTTTAGATCTATTCCTTAATAAGCATGTGTGGTTTTTAAAAATATTTTCAATTACTGATTTATTTCAATAACCATGCCACCTTGTTCTTTTTAACCTTACCTCAAAATATATTAAATATAAGATTAATTTAGGTATATCCTAAAGGTGGACCAATATAAAGTTGAGTCCAGTAGTCTTCTTCTAACTTTGTCCTCCTTTGTGATATAATGAGGTTTGAAATCTTAGGTGTCCCTACACAATATTTCAATGACAAATCATTTTCGCCTCATCCGTTGGATATCTAAAGCCACTTTGCTAGTCTTCTGATCATTGGGAATATCATATATATAATACACATAGCATATACACATCATATATATTATAAATGATAACATGATATGTAATACAGTAATATATGTTATATTTTATACACACATATATAATGTTCCCAAGCGTAGAGGAATATTATTTTATATGTATATGTATGACATGTATATATATGTGGGTATACATATATAAAATGTTGCCAACTATTAGAAGTCAAATAGATAATATATATTTATATATTAAACCTATATATAATAACATATAGTATGTATGTAATACACTATATAACTATATTATTAATATAATACATTATAGGGTGAGGACATCATAGTCACCATATGGCGAAATATATTCTGGGAGACTTAAAGGCTCTGGTTAGCAATGGTTCTGACCAGACTTTATCCACAGGTAACATCTGTTGTGAGGACTGTTTTCCTGTGGATCATTTTCCTAGGGAAATATATTAACATCAAAGAGGAAACATGCCAACCATTTATGACAATAACCCCACACTGTTAAGTGTCAGCATATCAAATGAACCCCAGGCTTTTATATATACACTTTGGCCAGGGGTAGCATTATTAAGTGTTTAATAATGACCTCTTCCTTGCTTATTCCCATTCTGCAAATGGTTATCCTAGATGTCAAAAGCAATTATTTATCCTTTAACTCTATATTAATCTTTAATAACTCCCCTCCCCAAACATTAAATTTTCACAATGCTAGGGCAATGTGCCATCTTCAGGGGTAATATCTGAAGCACATGGCCTCTCAAAAGCACATGCATCCTCAAAAACAACTAAATATCTACACTGGAGATAATGATTAGAAACTAACCTCATGCAATCTAGTATTTGCCAAATGCATATTTAAAGCATCTTATATTTAAGAAAAGAAATCTGGTGGATATGACAGCTGTTTATTCATTCATATTATCCATATTTTATCTCTATAAAAGCAATTAATCAGAAAGAAAAGAATCTGGACCTATCTCAGGACCCTGTAAAAATGTCTCCCTGGGATATGACTTGGTGAAAATTGGATAAACTGCTAGGAAAGCTTAGTTCTAGGAAAAGCGTATATACAGTGGATCCTTGAAATGCAGCCAAAATCCACTTATAACTTTTGACTTCCTAAAAATTTAATTACTAATGGCCTACTATTGACCAGAAGCCTTACTGATAACATAAACAGTCAGTTACCACATATTTTGTATGTTATGTGTTATATACTAAAATCTTACAATGAAGTAAGTGGGACAAAAGAAAATCATAAGGAAGACAAAATACATTTGCAGTGCTATACTGCATTTATTGAAAAAATCTGCCTACAAGTGATCTATGCGGTTCAAACCTGTGTTATTCAAGGGTCAATTGTATGTTATACTCTTATCAGAAGATGAAGATTATGTATCCCTAATTTTTCTTTTTGTTGTCATTTCTGGGAAACTCAGTTCCCTAGGAGAGAAATAGCTCTTCTTATTCGTTTGGCAATACCGATACCATTTCCTTTGTTTAGGTAAGTTAGACGGTTTTAAACAGCTGGACCTTCCCTTACTAACAGCAAATTAAACTCTAGGCCTAAAATAGCATAAAGTATCCCAGTGTCTACCATGGACTTCATGTTTCAAGTCATACACCAACTCTTTCTCCCTCTTGGTAAGTATGCTAGACTAATGGATAAATTAAGCCCTACAGGCGTATCCTGATCCATCAAGTAAGCGCCATGGCCTTGACTGATGGCTTCCCGGTATTCACGGTGGGCTGCTTCCTTCTCTTTCACCTGGAAAAGATTATTTTTATACCAGTCATTTTAGTATATGTGCTGCCAAAGCGAGAACTTTTATATCAGTCATAATATGAATAGTGATTTCAGATTTTAACATTCTGATGAGAAAATTCATCAATTTTTATTAAAACCTAGGCAAAGCCAGAAAATGGGAGTTGAAAGTGAATGAAAACTTACATAAGTGATCATTAAAATGTACTTATCTAAAAGAATTTGAATCAGAAAAAGCCAACTAAAGAGAAATCTCTTTAATTAGTTGGGACTAAAGTATTTCAGAGTCAACAGTGGGAAAAAAAAAGTTTGGGACTTTATGTTGAACAAAAATAGTAAGTTTATCTTAAATTTAACAAAATATAAGTTATTACTGCAACTGTGGGTTAATCCCTAGAATAAACAAAGAATATATCACTTGTTATTTCTTTTGGTACAACTTGTCTTAAAAAGTTACCACAGTAAAAAAAAAAAAAAAAAAAAAGTTACCACAGTAGCGGTCACATCAATGTAACTGTTACAAACAGGGTGCAGAGGGTCCCTTTTTTTCTGCAAAACTTCACCAATTTTCCATTGTGCCTCTCTTAAACTTTTGATATTGAAGTTGCTCTGTTTTGAAGTGCTAGGCAAAGAATTTATAAGGCACTGGCTGATGATTACTGGACAGGTAGGGACAGAAACCAGTTATCCGTCAGGCAGGGATGTCTGAATGGAAGCCAACTGTATAAATGCTTGGTTTTTCAAAGAATATTTCTGTTTTTTGATAAGATTGCTATTCAATCTTATAGCTATGGAGACTCAGGTGAGGAAGATTTGGGTAAATGGGAAACTGACCTTGAATCCAAAGAGAGGTCACATTGCATTTTCTCCCCTTACCTCTCCTACTATGTGCTTCCCATTGATGAATGCTTCAAAACCACACACAGCTGCCTTATCATCCAAAGGAAAAATATATCTTGCCTCAATGGGCACAGAACTTTGATTTGTGTATGTCTGAAAAACAATGACCTGAAGAAGAAAAGAATACACATACTTGATGAAATCATATGGAACAACTTTTGCAGGAACAACTGTTCATGAAAGCTATTATGCATATTTTCTTTAAATTCCTTGAATTTTTATCATGTCTCTCGAATTCCAATCCTGGCTTCAGGGATTAGAGCATTCTAAGATTGCAATGTAGAGTCCATGTCACATTATAAAATGTACCAGCCGTAACTTTAGGTATTTTACACACCCTTGGCTAGAATAAAAGTCACTATTATTACAATATTATAAACACTGGCTTAACAGAAGCAAAGCAGCTTTCATTAAGATGACAAGATAGCTTCTTTACATTTGGGTCTTTTTTTTTTTAATTTATTTTTTATTGGTGTTCAATTTACCAACATACAGAATAACCCCCAGTGCCCGTCACCCATTCACTCCCACCCCCCCGCCCTCCTCCCCTTCCACCACCCCTAGTTCGTTTCCCAGAGTTAGCAGTCTTTACGTTCTGTCTCCCTTTCTGATATTTCCCACACATTTCTTCTCCCTTCCCTTATATTCCCTTTCACTATTATTTATATTCCCCAAATGAATGACAACATATAATGTTTGTCCTTCTCTGACTGACTTACTTCACTCAGCTACATTTGGGTCTTGATCTGTCCTTGGTGTCACGGCCCAGACACTTTTCCAGAATAGTTCCTACATCTGGTCTGTTTTCAGGTCTTGGCATTTCCTCCTTTACCTCTTTGTACATAGCCCTCCATAGCTTTTTCCATCTATCCCCATCTTTTCCTGTCTAGCCAACTCCTGAATCAACTCTTCCACTCCTACTTGCTGTCTCTATTCTTATCAGATTAATTTTACTAAATGAACTGCGTTTATCAGTCCCTTGCTTAAGAAAAGGCCAGTCTTTAAACATTTGAAAAAAAAAACCCTAGACATAATAATAAACAGTAGCATTTTAAACATGTGGCAATAATAAAAAAATATTTAGCCATTTGCCATCAATAATTTCTGGGAAGAGACTGAAATGAAAAATAAAAGAATAAAGGAAACGAACTTATTCCAAAATGCTGCCCATAACTGGATTGACAGTTATCTGGGTTGCCCCTAGTGTATGTGCAACGAGAGAAAAACATTTCTAAGGGGCACACACTTAAACAATTTGATTCTCATCAAATCAGCAGGTCAGTGCCTCAGGGGATCCAATCTCACAGTTCTGTAAACTGTGAGTGGTAGAGCCACCGGCTTACCAGCCAGCTACCCTGGAATTGGGGTGATCCTATCATGATATGGGACTCAGATGTTCTTATGTTCCTAAGAGGTCTTTATAGCTGGTCAGTGCAGTCCTTAGTGTGTAGGAGCCAATGAGGTCAAATCTTAGAAGCTGTCTTCATGGTGCACTGGCAGCCCACCTGCATGCATGCCCATGAACTCTACTTTCTGTTCTGTGACCACAAGTGCACTAGTGGTGAGCTTCTAGCTGAGGCCACACACTGCACTGGAACATGAGTGCTTATCCTCTCCCCACTACAGAACAGGGCATCTCCAGCAATTCCCCGCTATGATACTGTGATTTATAATAAGATATATATCTATAGATAGATATAACTATCTATAGATATATCTATCTATAGATATAGATTTGTGATTTATAATAAGATATCTATATCTATATCTATATCTATATCTACATCTATATCTATATCTCTATCTATTTGTCTTTGTACCTATTTCTGGCTGGTTTCTGGCACAGAGCTCCCCAAACCCTCAGAATTTCCAGAGGGCTAAGAACAATACAGGTGTCTTGGTGTTCATAACAGACCCCTTTCAACCACATCTGAGTTTATGTCGAAGAGGTGACTTCTGAAAAGTACCTAAGGATAAGGACTGGCTGCCAAGGGGATTAAAGGGTTGGAACTGTCAGCCCCACCCTTGGGCCTTGGGGAGGGGAGAGAGGATGGAGATTGAATTCAACTGCCAATAACAAATGATTTAATAATCAATCGTGCCTACTTTAACCCCAAAAGACAGGCTTCAGAGAGCTTCCAGGCTGGGGAACATGTGGAGAGTGGTCTGCCTGGACAGGGCATGGAAGCTTTGGCACATACCTTGCTCTACACGTTTCTTCCATCTAGCTGTTCCTCGGTTATATTCTCCTATAATATCTATTAATGTTGTAAGTAAAATGTTTCCTTGAGTTCTGTGTGCTGCTCTAGCAAATCAATCTAAAGGGCCTTTGGAACCTCTGATGTATAGTTGGTCAGCCAGAAACACCTGCAACTGGCCTCTGAAGTGGTAGCAGGGAGGGAGAACAGTCCTGGGGGATGAAGACCCTAACCTCTGAGATCAGAGCCTACCTCCAGGTAGACAGTCTGGATCTCACTGGCCGTTCCCTCTCTGTCTCCTTCACTGACTCAGCCTCCTCTACCTGACCACTACATGTTGGCTTTGTCTTCTCTCTCTGAAAGATTCTCTTGGTGATCTAATCTGGCCACACGACTTTAAATAGTATCTAAGTGCTGGCGACTCCCCCATTTATGACTCCCACCAGGAGTTAACTCTTCCCTGGACTCTAGACTCAAATGCCTTACTGCCTTCTTGGTTTTTGCATCTCCCATGATATGGCTAAAGATAGTAGTATCCTGAGAGTCACCTCCAACTTATCCCTTCTACCACTTCCCCATTTCAGTATGTGCAAATGTGACTGATCCTTCTAGTTGCTCAGGCCAAAAACCTTGGTGTCATCCTTGACTCCTGACTTTCTCTTGTGTTTCACATCCATCATCAAATCTTACTGGTTCTACCTTCGATCCTTTGCCAGACCCAATAATTTCTTCTCACCCCTACTACTAACATTCTGGTTCAAGTCACTGTCATCCTTGACTGAATTACTTCAATGGTAATCTACACTTGGTACTGTAACATGCTCCCAGATGTTCTTTTCAGGACCAAGCCTGCTGGGAGTGTCATCTGCTGAGTTCCTTCCCAGACTGTCCCCAGCAAAAAAGGTGGACTGCCTCACCCAAGGTTATGACCCCTCCCCACGGGCAGCCACATCCAGTAACTTGTCCCTCTGCAAGCACAAAGCCTGGTGCCCTGGCCTCAATTCAGAATGTCTCTGAAGGCCATCTCAGCTTCAGAGCTCCTCTGAGATCATGTGAGGACTCATAAGCATCATATGTTAGATGTGTTAAGGTTCAATGTCTCCTTTTGTCAGGTTCTGACTCCTTCAGTCTCTTACAGGTATTGTTCCTGAGAGCACCTCACAACAACCTTCCTGAAAACAAATTCCACCTAGAGTCTATTTTCCAGACAACTCGACCTAAGATGTCTCCTGACCAATCCTCTTTAGACTGTTCTTGACATGGTGCCTAGTGTGATACTATTAAAACAGGTGATATCATACCATTTCTCCTTCAAACATCTTCTAAAGGCTCAGAATGAAGGACAGTATGTCCTGTGTCCTGATGTGAGTTGACACCCACACCACCTCTCTGACTCTCAGTTCTCTGCCATGCTTCTCCCTTCCACTCTGCTCTAGCCACATTGGCCTTCTTGATGCCAGGCTTGCTCCCACCACAGGGCCTTTGCACATGCTGTTTTCTCCACCTGGAATGAGCAATCTCTAATGTCCATATGATTTAGTCCCCTATTTCCTACATGTCTGTACTTGGATGTCACCTTCTCAGTAAGGCTTTTTTTTGGACATCCTATTTACAAATTCAAACCCTTCCCTCCTGTGCAACTCCTATCCTCCCTGCTTACATTTTCTTCTTTAGCACTTATCACCATCTAACATATGATGCATTTTATCATGTTTTTTTTGTTTGTTTGTTTGTTTTTGTTTTTTTGGTTTTTTTTTGCCTATTCCTTCAATAAAATCTATGCTCTTTCCGGGCAGTTTTTTTTTGTTGTTGTTGTTGTTGTTGTTCATTGCTGTGTGCCTAGAGCCTAGAACAGTCCCTGGTATGTAGTAGGTGCTCAATGAATAAACAAATTCTGGAAATGCACATTTTGTTTAATTCATGCAACTATAATCAAATTATCATTTATCTGTTTAAAGTATCATAAAACCACAAAGAACATACCTGGGCTATGATGTCTATTATTTTCCCCTTGATGTGAACATTCTCAAGAGGAACTGAATTGCCAGAGAAATCCTGAAGGCCAGACTTGATGTTGCTGAAAGGTTTGGTGTCTGCTAACTGATAATCTACACATTAAAAATTAAAATGTTAGCATTTAAAACCATCCCTGCACTGCCTGTTTTTGTTATCTTAATTGTTATTCCTTCCCCTTCCCTTTATACATTGTATTTTAGGAAAAATGGACAAGTAGAATTTTATGATTTTTAATAGCCAATTCTGCAAAGCAAGTGAACCTACGTGAGACAAATGGGGGCAGCCTTCATAACGGACACTCTGCCTTTTTAATCTAGAGACTCTGAGGACTCATCTCGAAAATTTAGAGTCATGCAATTACTTGAAAGACCTACATTTAAGCATACACAAGTACAGAGAAGTCTCCAGAATTTATATGTGTAGTTTATGCATGAATCTAGATATCTCCATTCCTTGACCTATAATTTTGATTGGTCACTCACTATTATTTATTGTGCCGCAAAAGCTTATCAAACCAATAGGAGGCTCCTTAGACTTTCAAACCAAAGCCCACTAAATCAAATTTCTAATATAACATATGGAAAAAAAAGTTCCCCTTCTATACCAGAAGGAGCAAAAATACAGATATAATCAGATATATTCTGATTCTCTTCCCAGATGTTTCATTTAATGGCTTCCAGAGGAAAACCAGGAGTCATTTTCTTATACATGAAGTCATGCATTTCCAATAAAAAATAATTTGATCACAGTTAAAAATGTAGTGTGTTTTTACAATGCTATTAATAAATATTATAATAGTTTGGGCTTACAATTTTCTGAGAAAATATCATCCTCTCATATATTTCTACTACTAGCATATAAGCTGCATATTATAATTTTGGGAATACCTTTGCTTAGTGCAGATATTGGTCTCATTTGCAACATAGAGAAACCGAGGCCCACAAAGCTTATGCAGTGTGTTGCATGCTGCACAGCCTAGCAAGTGGCAAGTTGATACTTGAAGCTGAGCTTCCTGATTCTAAAGCTGTGTCTTCTGTCCACTTCACCAACCCCCATTGCACTTTTTGTGCTTCGACATCTTAGATTGCTTCAGTGGTTTTCAGCACTGGCTGTCCTGAGGTGCACGAGCTCAACTCAGGCATGTTAACAAAGTAATATGTGACTCTGAGATCACTTAACCTCTCTCAAGTATCCTGAGATAATTTTTACGAAATGAAAAAGGAAATAAAATATTTATCTATGAGGTCATAGATACAGTTACTGAATATGAGCATGAATTCCTCTAAAAGGAAAACAGCTGAGTTCTCTAAATATCACATAAGACAGCATTCAAGAAAATTGTCTTACCTTCAACGTTTGAAGAATTTGAAAACTCAGGTCTGTATTCCTCTAATTCAGTAGTATTACAAGGATGAAAGTCCTTTACTTCATCTCCAGGTATACAAAATTTAATAATATATTTCATTTTAATTTGATTGGTTTTATATACAACAAATTCATCATCCTACAACCAGCAGAAATTAACGGGTGGGGGAAAAACCCTTATCAGCAAATGTTCTCATAAAAGCAGAATTACAGGTTTGCTAATTTAGAAAATATTGAATTGAGGGAGTCACAAATATGTAATAATTATTTAAACTTAAGTATACTCAATAAAAATGGGAGCCTCTCTGCTTGTTTCTTGAAATAAATACCTCGAAGTCTGTGGTGACAGTGGCTGTTGTTTGCACACCATGGACACTGTCATAACCTGGTGGTGCTTCTGTCAAGGAGAAGTCTCTTTTTTTCAAGTCCATGCACTTCCCGAGGGCTACATCACAGACAACCAAGAGCCTACTGCCATCAATCTCTCCTGAGTGGGAGTACTTGACACTCGTACTGCATTGGGAAAGGAAGGAAGTATGTGTTTGTAATTTATGGTTATGGGCCAACAATATTTTATTATCTATTATCCATCTCTACATGTGAAATACTGTGTAAACAACTTTGCTGGTAGAATGTTCCAAATTTTACTGCTATTGAAATGTCTCTGAAGATTCAATTTAGAACTTTATTGTTCACTTACTTGTTTAAAACTTCAAAGTGAAAAACACATATGTTGCACTTCTGTTGTGGTAAACAGTACTGAAATTGCTTTCTTCCAAAGATAGATGGATTACACTGTTTTCCCAAATCTTTATTAATTACTAAAATACACACATTTTGGTATGGTAAACATACCAAAGTGATGGAAGAGAAGGAAAACCTTCACTTTTTTAATTCAGAAAAAGTAGATTACTTCTCTGCACTAAAGCTCAGTGAGAACATGAAATACCATGTGAATAAGAACTGGTCAAAGGGAAAAATGGACTGTATTCTCAAAGAGCCTTCTGAATCCAAATGGAGAAACAAAAATTTCAAATGACATCTAAATGAGAGGTTTTGTTTGACTTTCTTCAGGACTCGGCAGCTTAAAAAATGCAACTTTTGCAATTAAGGAGCATAGGTCAGGATACCTTTGGGAGCAACATTCTGGAGACAGACCTCTATTTTTCCAAATATCAAGACCCAAATGTAAAAGTGTTTGTTCTATCCCCTCTAAGACTTTCCTCTTTTATTTATTTTTTAAAAGTATTTTATTTTTAAGTAATTTCTACATCCAACACAGGGATTGAACTTAAAATTCTGAGGTCAAGAGCCACATGCTCTCCTAACTGAGCCAGCCAGGTGCCCCAAGACTTGCCCCTTTAAAAAAAAATCAATGTCCCCCATTCTTCCTATAAACTTCCTTCCCTGTGACAGCCAAACCTGTGACCCTTGACCTTGTCCTGGCTTCTTTCCTCTCCACCCTCTGCCTTTCTAAATGACTGCCTCTACTTGCTTGCTTGCCCATCACCCCTCAGCCCACTGCAGTTTGGCTCCTCCAATGAAACCACTCTGTCCAAAGTCACCAATGACTTTAATTTGGTTAAATTCAGAATGCCAATTTATTTTTAAAAAATTATCATTTAAAAAATTTTACTTTGAAATATTTTTCAAATATTTTAAATAGACAGGAAAGAGTCTAAATGTTCAGTTTCAAGAGTGATGATAAGACAAACAACCATATAGCTACTGCCTACTTTAAGAAATAGAAGATCATCAAGACGTCTATGTTGCCCTGTGGCATCAATTTCTTTGCCACCCAGAGGTAATCTAATTGCTATCTTGGTTTCTTCTGTATATTATTTTTTCTTTCTTTTATAGTATTGATGTATAGATAACTGTCCCTCAATGATATGCTTAGTTTTGCTTGTTTTGAAATTTACATACACCTAGAATCATATAGCAACTTTTTGCTCCATGTTATGTTCCTAAGGGTCATGGGTTAGACATGTGTAGCTGTAGTACACTTGTTTAAACTGCACATAGGACTCCATGTAGGAGTATACCAAGATTTTTTGATCCATTCCCCTATCAAAGGACATCTGCATGATTTCTAGTATTCTGTTAATATAGTTTTCTTGGCCACTCCTGTACATGTGTCCTGGTCTATGTCTGCTTATCAAGGTGGTGATTCTCAACCCAGGATGCACATTATAATCATTCAGGGAGTTTAAAAAACAATTGATATCCAAACCTCAGCCCTGGAGATCCTAATTTAACTATCTGGGGAGAAGTCAGCACCAGCAGTGTTTATTTTATTTTTATTTTTTATTTTTTTATAAAGATTTTATTTATTCAAGAGAGGAGAGAGAGAGAGAGAGAGAGAGAGAGAGAGGCAGAGGGAGAAGCAGGCTCCACGCAGAAAGCCTGATGTGGGACTCAATCCCAGAACTCCGAGACCACGCCCTGAGCCAAAGGCAGAAGCTCAACACTTGAGCTGCCCAGGCGTCCCACCAGCAGTGTTTAAAGGCTCCTCCAGGATGGAGATCAGTAGGGGGTGGGTGAAATAGGTGATGGAGATTAAGGAGTGCACTTGTGATGAGTGCCGGGTGATGGATGCAAGTACTGAACACCTGAAAGTAATATTATACTGTACTAACTGTAATTTGAGTAAAAATTTAAAAAAAGTACTTTAAGTGAAAAAAAAAAAATCTCCAAGTGAGTCCAATGTGTAGCCATGATTGAGAATCACTGTTGCCTGGTTCATAGGCCAGCTAATCCACAGGATTCCTAAGTCATACCATCAACTATACTCTTCAACTATAGCAGATGATGCCAAAGTTTTCTCAAGAGGTTTCATCAGTTTATACTCTTACCAACAGGGTATAAGGATTTAGACTGTTCTAGAGACTTACTAACACCTAGAGATGTTAAACTTTTTGTTTTTGCTGTTAAGTGTAAAATGTATATTATAGTTTAATTTGCATGTTGTTGATCACTAATCTTTTCAAATGTCACTGTCCATACATGTTTTCTCTTCTATTAGGTTCCTATTCATGTCTTTTGTCCATTTGCATATTGAACTCTTTATCTTTTTCTTACTGATTTGTAGGAATTCTTTAAATACCCTGGATAACAATCCTTTGTCCTGGGCCTGAACCCAGGCTCCATTCTATATTAGCTTTGTGACCTTATGCAAGTTACTTAACCTCCATCAGTCTGTTTCTTTTTCATAAAATGTCACAATACCACTTGTGAGGTTTACAGATAATGTCCATGAAGCACTTAGACCAGTGCCTCACACAGGGCAGGTGTTCAATACATTGTGGCTATGATGAAGAAAGATCTAAGTATTAACAAGGATATTGAAGATGAGATATTATTCTAGGCATACAGAGTTTATTTATAGTAAGTTGTTTCAAGAAGAGGTCGTGTGCTGTAGAAGTAAAGATTGCTGGCCCTGGAGAAAGACAAAATGCTGTGTGACCTTAGGAAATACAGCTCAATGTCACTCAGTGTTCTCTGTGATATGGGGTAATAATAGAACTGACCTGAGAGGGTTGTTGTAAGGAGTAAGTGGGTAAAAAAATGTAAAGACACTCAGGATAGTAAAATCACTAACATAATTTAAAATATAATTTTCCCAAATATCCACTACAAAAGACATGTTTCTTTAGTATACTGAGGAAACTGGTTGCTTTCAGTGATCTATTTCTCAGGTGAGAAATCCCTCACAAAGGAAAGATGGAGCAAGCCACATACCAACTACTTGGTTATAAGTCCCTGGTGATGGGTGTAACAGGATTAAGGTTATAATATATCAAATATATAATATACTAACCTGAGTGAATCACTGAAATATATTCCACTCCCAAGATTTCCAATATCTGTCCTTTTTGTGCCACGATCTTCAACTACTTTGGGTAAAAGTAATCCACTAAAAAGAAAATGACATTGCAATGATTTACTACAAGCTTTTATTATGGCCTCATAATTCTAGCAGAGACAGGTGCTATTAAAGGACATTAAGCTAAGTGAGATAAGCCAGACACAGAAAGACAGATACTGCATGACCTCACATATATGTAGAATCTAGAAAAGTCCAACTCAGAACCACACTGCAGAATGGTAGTTTATAGGGGTTGGGGAAGATGGGGAGATGCTGGCTAAAGGGTATAAATTTTCAGTTAAGATAAATAAGATAATACCCATTGCTAGGAGCAAAGCTTGTGTTCTTACCATAAGGAAAAAAAGAAAACCATGTCAAGCGATGGATGTGTTAATAAACTTGACTATGGTAATCATTTCAGAAATGTACATGTACATTAAATCAAGTTATACATCTTTAAAAAATCACCTTGTACAACCTAAATATATACAATTCTCATTTGTCAATCATACCTTAATAAAGCTGGAAAAAATACACCAATTAAAAGACAATAAGTAAATAAAGAGCATGAAATGAAAAGAAAAATGTATTTCAGAGTAATCCTACAGAAGGAGTTCCAGGTGCTATTCAAGTGTATCAAGCTATGGAAAGTTTCTCATCACTGTTTTGACCAGCTCTGAGATGCTCCATTTTTCCTGCCTCAATGTGCTGCCTCCTACCTGTCAAGACCCCCAGCATTCAGGAGAATCATGGTTAAGCTCAAGAACTTATGTAGGTGCCTACTGGCCTCCTAGCATTGCTAAGAGCTCTCTGCAATCAAAGTTAAACCATGGTTATCTCTGGGAAGATGGGTAAAGGAGACTTCTGTTTTCATTACATAAACATCTACTGTTTGAATTTTGCATTATGAAATATAATTAATTTTGTAAAATGGCTTCGGGTTTTAGTTCTACTTAAAAGTTTAAAAAGTATTTTTTTTTAATTAAGGAAACTATTTTTTTTTAAGATTTTATTTATTCATGAGAGACAAAGAGAGAGAGGCAAAGACATAGGCAGAGAGAGAAGCAGGCTCTATGCAGGGAGCCCAGGGTGGGACTTGATCCTGGGACTCCAGGATCATGTCCTGAGCTAAAGGCAGATAGACGCTCAACTGCTGAGCCACGCAGGCATCTCAACAAAACTATTTTTCAGTTAGTCCCTATAATTTTAATTTTTAAAAAAGGTTTTTATTTATTTATTTATTTATTTGAGGTAGGGGGAAAGAGCAGAGGGAGAGTGACAAGCAGACTCCATTCACACCAAGCATGGAGCCCAAGGCAGGACCCCATCCCAGGACCCTGAGATCAGGACCTGAGTCGAAATCAAAGAGTCAAACACTTAGCCAGCCAGCCACCCAGGCATCCCTAATTTTAAATTTTTAAATCTTTGTTCCATGTAGAGTTTATTTAAGTGTGAGGAATGAGGTAAGGGTCCAATTTTGTATTTTTTCCAGGGAGAAATCTGTCCAAATATATAGTATTGAAGAAATGATCTTTCTTCTACAGAAATAAGAGCTACTTTTATGATATACTGAACACCTCTATGTTTACATTTACTTTTGGATTCTTTATTCTGTGATTCATCTGTTAAAGGTACCACTTCACTTTTTTTTTTTAAGATTTTATTTATTTATTCATGAGAGACACAGAGAGAGACAGAGAGAGGCAGAGACACAGGCAGAGGGAGAAGCAGGCTCCAAGCAGGGAGGCTGATGTAGGACCTGATCCCGGGTCTCCAGGATCATGCCCTTGGGCTAAAGGTGGCACTAAACCTCTGAGCCACCCAGGCTGCCCTCCCACTTCACTGTTTTAATTAACATAGCTTTATAAATATTTTCAGTGTCTGGTTAATTCTCCTTCATTAATCTTCTTTTTCAGAATTACTTTGGTAAAGTCAAATTTTAAAAAATATATGTGGTAGAAATCAGCTTTTTATTTCTTAAAAAATATCTTGTTAGCACTTTTATTGTGATGGCTCTAAATTTATAGGCTAATTCAAGTAAAACTGGCATCCTTCTGATTAGTGCAAGTCTTTTTTGGGTCCTTCATTGGCAGTTTAAAATTTTTTCCAGATAGATCTTGTATATTCATGTTTATTTTTAGGTATTTTTTTCTTCTTACATATTTAATTAAGGATCCAGATGTAATCATATCCTCCCCTGCTCCCTGTGTCTACAGTTCAGATCTAATATTAAGTGGTTACTCAAAGCAAACAAAAAATTAGAGTTATGTTTTGAATAGATACCTCACAGCATCTGGGTACTCTAATTTCTAGACCTTTCTCTGTAAGTATTGGATGTTCTCTAGATTAGATACATATAGAAGAGCCATCATAAAAAAAAAAAAAAAGAGCCATCATGAAATAGAGAATCCTCTTTTTTCATATGATACTGTTTTCAAGAAGCAAGTCATACCTATGCACTACGCTTTTAAATATATGTAATAATAAGTACACAATTTAAATTATACTTATAACAATTAAAATGTTCCATTTTCTCTGGAATGCAATAGCTGATTTTAACTGAAGAGACTCATGTTCTATAGAAAAAAAGAAAAGAAAAACAGTAAAACATTTCATCTTCACGAGACTGAAACATTTGGAAAATAAAGATGGTATCCTCTTACCGGGACAGGATCCCTATAAAGCTTTGTACAGGAGATCCATGAAGTAAGGGCTTTACATTGCCAAGCTGGCTCAAAAACTCTGTGGCTTCATTCACTTTGCCAACTCTAAATATCTGCAAGATGTCCACTGGAACTTGGCTGTAAAAAAGCAGAAGAAAAACCTTGAGATTGCATAATCAAGAGCAAAATAAAAAATCATTATTAGCATTAAACCCAAAATAGCCCAAATGGCCATTATTATGGAATGGATTCAGTGAATCAGAACACAACATTTCTTGGAAATATTATGTAGCCATCAAAAAAAAAATCACACTCTTTAAAAATACAAGGATATAAAGTAAAATTTGTAGTAAAATTAATTTTAAAAATAGGTCACAAAACTTTATGCAGAGTATGATCTCAAATTTTGTCAAATATATAATATATGTAATATATATAATATATAGATTGAGTTCATTCATGCATGCATTCATTCACTCAACAAATACACTCTGGAGGTGCTTGGTTGGCTTAGGCTGTTAAGCATCAGATTCTTGATTTCACTGGGGTCATGACTCAGGGTCATGAGATCAAGCCCTGGGTCGGGCTCCACGCTGGGCATGGAACCTGCTTGGGGTTCTCTCTCTGCCCCTCCCGACCTTCTGCTCCCGCAGGCATGTCCTTGTGTTCTCTTTTTTCCTCTCAAAAAACCAAAACCAAAACCATTCTGTGGATATCTATCCAGGCCCTGGAAGTCAGATAACATGGTCTCTGGCTTCATGGCGCTTACATCCTAATAGAGAAAGACAATAAAAATTAACAAATAACTGATTTTAAGTTCTACTCACAAGCCAACCAGGTTCAAAGAGAGGATGCTCAAGAAAGGCCTATCTTTGAAAGTGACATTTATTTTATTGTAACATAGCATAATACAGTATATATTTTAAGACCTAACTGGTTGTTTTGGGAAAATAAATTGGCCGGGTCAGGAAGCAGGAGAGACAGCAGTGTCTGCAGTGAAGGTGGCAGCAGTGTGAATGAAAGAAGCTAATGGGGCACAGATACTTTGGAGGCAGAACTAACAGGGTGTGCTGATGTGGGGATGAAGAAGAGTTGACAATACCTCTGGGTGGGTGACCAGGATGGGGAGGCATGGGGAAAGACTGGGGTCTATGGAAGGACACAGCTGCAGGGCAGAGGAGATGAGAGGGCCTACCCAGCATGTCTTCCCAACTCCTCTTTCTTTGGCATCACACTGGTAGCTTGAAATTAGCTGGGAGTATTTACACCACAGAAACCAACAGTTATTACAAGTCAGGACTTCTATTTCAGAAGGTTGGCTTACTAGACTACTAGGTGTGAAGAAGAATCAATAATTCAATTTGGGATATATTCTACACCAACATGTTAACAGTGATTATATTATTTCTGGGTTATCCCTGGTGGTAAGATTTGGGTGATCTTTAATTTTCATCATGTTTTTACATACTGTCTAAACTTTCAGCAAAGAACATGAATTTTATTACTAGAAAAAGTTAATATGAAACAATCATCATTAGTGAAATGAAATGGAGAAAATCTAATTCTTCACAGCAGCAAAACCTCTCCAGAGGGAGAGATTCACTTTTGTCATATGAATAGTCAACATCACTTGGGTGTGAGGTAAGATCTCCAAGGCCTGCTCAAGAGGCATTAGATTATTAAACTGCACTCTCCTCCCTGTGCTTGAAGAAGTGGCTCTTCCTTCTCTTTGACTCCCTGGAGAAAGTCAGTTACTCCCCTCCTGATTCCACTTTCATTGTTACTAGTTTCTTAATTAGTATTAGATCCTAGCAGATACCTAGGGGAGGGTCAAAAATCAAATCAAAAGAAATAAAAATAATTTGATTATATATAAAAGCAAAACCTGCAAAAGATTTATAGGAAAGGATTTTTTCAATTGGCATAAAATTCACATAACTTAAAATTAACTATTTTGAAGAGTACAGTCAGTAGTATTTAGTAAACTCAAAACGTGCAATCACCACTTCTATCTAAACATTTCAGTACTCCAAAAGATACCCCATGGCCATTTAGCAGTCAGTCCTCCCTCCTCTCTCTCCTGGAACTAGGCAACTTACTTTCTGCCTCCATGGGTTCAATTTATCGATTCTAGATATTGCATATAAAAGAAATCATACAATATGTGGTCTTTTGTGTCTGGCTTACTTCACTTAGCATAATGCTTTTAAGAGTTACCCATTTTGTATTTTGTAGCATGTATCAGTACTTCATTCCTTTTTTGGTGATTAATACTCTTTCTATATTATACACACACACATATAGATTATATACACACATACATACATACACACACACACCCCTCATTTTGTTAATCTATTCAACTATTGATGGACATTTGGGTTATTTGTACCATTTGGCTACTGTACATAGTGCTGCTGTGAACATTCATTTACCAGTATCAGTTCGAGTACTTGTTTTCAGTTCTTTGGGGTATATAACAAGGAGTGGAATTGCTAGGGCAGACAAGAATTCTGTGTTGAATTTGTTGAGGAACTGTCAAACAGCAGCTGTACCATATTACACTTCCAAAAGCATTGTATGAGGGTTCCAATTTCTCCACATCTTCATTTAACACTTACGATTTTCCGTTTGTTTGTTTAAAAAAAATATACCCATCTTTGTGGGTGTAAAGTGATGTTGAGAATGGCATTTGAGGATGACTAACCAGGAAGGTAGAACTCAATTTTAGATAGGTCTGAATTAGTCCATAAAGGGAGGTGTGGGTGGGTCTGGTTCTACCAAGGTGCCGGAACACCAGTTCTCAAAAAAATAGCAAAACCTACCCCAAACTCTGATTTGCACCATTTGTTGATTTTCATGGTATTAACATTGCCATCATAGCCACTTTCCAGTTACTAATGGTATACAGTTCACAAAATCCCTAAAAATATAACAACTGGCCCCTGCATTGGTACTGGGGGCAGAGGGTGCAGTTTACCACCTTTGGCTCTAAGCAGGGTATGAGGCTAATTAAAGCTAACCTGACCCTTTATACCTAATGATAGCTGAGATGCTAAAAAGTCCAGAAGAAAGACTTCAGGCAGGGGAGTGCTGAGAGGTTACATTAGTGGAATGAATGGCCAAACCAATGGAAGTCAGTTCCACCCCTGAGAATAAACCCATCAAATTGGTTTCTGAAATTTGAAGCTGGGTCCGCACTCTCAGAGGAACCAACTAATGCCCAGTGGTGGCTTGTCTGAGCAGCTGATCCACACACGGCTGCTGTTACAGCTGCTGCCCTGGCTTGCAGAATACACATGAGCACAAGACACAGGGACTCTTTCGGTCAACGGGGAGATGGATGTGACTGACATTTAGGAGTGTCATATCTCTTAACGTATTTTCCAGACTTTCAACTATTTTCATGCCATGGGGGGGCTGTTTTAGAAGCTGCCACACACATGGTTCTGCATCTTAAAATCTTAATTTAAATGGATTTTCCTATAATACCCTTCAAAACAAAAAATACCATGTGATCTAAAAATTTTTTTTTAAAGATTTTATTTTTTTATTTATTCATGAGTGACACAGAGAGGAGAGAGAGGCAGAGACAGGCAGAGGGAGAAGCAGGCTCCATGCATGGAGCCTGACGCGGGACTTGATCCCAGGTTTCCAGGATCATGCCTTAGGCTGAAGGTGGTGCTAAACTGCTGAGCCACCAGGGCTGCCCATGATCTAAAATTTTAAAACTTAATTCTCAGCAAAATTAGGTAAACTTGAAATTAGAGTGGACTAGTAGGGAGTGTTTTCAAGCATAGAATACTGTCCCAAGCTCCATTATATACAATTATCTACATTTATACATTATATACATTTATATTATATATAATATATGTAGGGATCCCTGGGTGGCGCAGCGGTTTGGCGCCTGCCTTTGGCCCAGGGCGCGATCCTGGACACCCGGGATCGAATCCCACATCGGGCTCCCGGTGCATGGAGCCTGCTTCTCCCTCTGCCTGTGTCTCTGCGCCTCTCTCTCTCTCTGTGACTATCATAAATAAATAAAAATTAAAAAAAATATTTATATATAATATATGTAATATTATATTTTTTTTTCTTGTGAGTGTCAATACTTTATTTTGGTGTAAAGACGGGAAGCTGGAAAATAAACTGTATTTAAATTTTTCTTCGTTCCCCCTCACGCTGTGGAAACCCCCTCCCCCCAGAGCTAATCTGTTCAAACTCATATATTAAATAAACTCAGATAAAAATTACAGCAGCAAAACAAAAGCACAGAAACAAGAAAACCAGATGGAGAAGGTAGCCGGGACCAGTAGTGTCACTTGGTGTGGATGACTGACGTGCTGAACAGGAGCTTTTGTTTCTGTTTTTTCCTTTTCTTTCCTCCTTTCTCTTCAGAGAGGGGATCTGAAGTAGCTGGTGTGTCCAGTTTCATGAAGGCTGCTTCAATAGCTTGGCTGAAGGAATTTTGGAAACTGGGCACAGGAACACGGTCTGAGTTATCACTTCCCCATCGCTGTCCACAGGAGCAGGAGAAACTAAGCTGTCTTCATCTTTTTTTTGAAGCAGTTTTGGGCCACACATCTGCTTTTGCTTTTCCAACTCTCAGCATCTGAGCAAAGGAAGGGAAGGGAGAGTCTTCTTCCAGACTCCTAACGCAGAATGAAGGACTGCCCTGACTGGCAGTGGGTGACAGAGAGGTCAGCATAAAGTCTGCTTGGGAACCTGGACTTCTGCTGAGACAGGGAGAGGGCACCATGGCCCTCAGTGCTGGTGGGCCCCAAAGCAGAATCAAAGGTGCAGGTATAGGAATTGAAGGCAGGAAACTGCTGTAGATTCTCTAGGAGAATGTGGACTTCTGGGTACTTGCCCTGTTTCTTGTTCTCCTCCATCTCAATCCTGCGTTCCTGCGGCATTTCTCCCAAGCCTTCCTCTGGCGCTGCCGCTTCCTCTTTTCAGTGTCATCTGAGAATATCTCTAGGGTTTCCTTAGAGACCACAGGAGGCTGCAGATCTAGTTCACAGATGCTGAACTCACAGGTAAGTGGCAGATGAGAGAGGTATCTATGGTGCTGTCAAACATCCTAGGATATGGAGTAGTCAGAGATCTCCACCACTACTGCCAAGATCTTCTCTGGGCTCTGCTCCAGGCTGCCGTATTCCCTCACAAGGCAGCTCACATTCACAGGGTCCAGGAACATGTGCTGCCCGTCCTCCACTTGGTAAAAGTAGTAACAAGGAGAGCTGCTCAGATGTGTGAAGCCTGGCTTGCTGATGGGTTCCTGCTGGCTGGACTCAGTACAAATGGTCCCCTTTCCAAGACTGTCATCTGCTAACTCTGCGTCATCACAAGCCTCAGGCTCTGGTTCAGACACTGCTTCCTCTTCCTCTACCAGAGGGAAAGAGAGAAGGTCGAGTGCTTCAAGAAGAAATGAAAGAAGGGACAGACATGTTCATCAACAACATGTTCATCACTGTGCTGCCCGTTGTTGAGAGCTTCGGCTTTGCGGATGGGATAAGGAAGCAGATGAATGGTGTGGCCAGCCGGCAGCTGGTGTTCAGCCATTGGGAGATCATTCCCAGCGACCCCTTCTGGGTGCTGACCACTGAGAAGGAATACTTGCACTTTGGGGAAAAGGCTGATTCTGAGAACCAGGCCGGGAAGTACATGAACGCAGTGCGCAAGCGGAAGGGTCTTTACGTGAAAGAGAAGATCGTGGAGCACGCAGAAAAGCAGAGAACCCTCAGCAAAAATAAGTAGCTACTCTACTGGCAGGTTCTTTTCTTTATAGTAAAAGCATCACCCAGGGTTTGATCCTGGAAACACTTTTTTATGCTGCATTCTCTCTGTGTGTCCACTTTCAATAAAGTTGGTCCTTATGAACATTTACACACACATATTTTATGTAGGCTCTATGCCCAGCAAGGAGCCCAATGCATGGCTTGAACTCGTGACCCTGAGATCAAGAACTGAGCTGAAATCAAGAATCAGACACTTAACCAACTGAGCTACCCGGGTGCCCTCCAAGCCCCATTATAAGCACTGAAGAAAGTAATTTGTCATCACAACATAGTTACCTTGTTACTAGAGGATTAAACAGGTAATTAAGGAGAGTAGCTCTTGAACAGGATCTGAATAGTATAACATAATAACAGATCCTAAGACATTTCCTTTATGCATACCTGTGATTATTCTGTAAAACCTCTTTTCTAACTCTCAAAAATTCTTCAGTGTTCTGCTCAACATGCTCAATTTTGCATCTCAGAGCTCGGTATTTGGCAAGAGATGGAGGACTGGGTTTGAACAAATTAGTTTCACAGACATTAACCATGTCTCTTATTAGCTGTAGATGGAAATAATAAAAGATGTCAGAATCACTACATTCAAAATATTTATAGCACATTACACTTTATCAAAAAAGATTGGAAAAATAAGGTTTTTGTCCCCAAAGTTTTTTTTAAGGTTTTATTTTTAAGTAATCTCTATACCCAATGTGGGGCTTGAACTCACGACCCTGAGATCAAGAGTTGCATGCTCCACTGACTGAGCCAGCCAGTGGCCCCTCTCCCAAAGCTTTTGATCAATATTTATGTGAGTTACATATTAAAGGTAATACCTTTATATATATTGCACCCTCAGTGACAGCATACTATACAATAAGAATAATAGTGTCCATCAGGATAGCATATCATTGTTGATAAAGTGTTTTCGGGTATAGCATTTCTCTAATCCACACTACAGCTCAGGTGTTATTTTCCTCATCGTATAGATGGGGAAAGTGAGACTCTAAGAAGCTGAATTAAGTGCTCAAGATTCCACAGCAAAGAGGGGGTGACTGACTAAGTAGGAGCTCAGATCATCAAAATTCAAGTCCAATTCTGTTACCAAAATCTCATTAAGCATGTTCTGTATGCCAGGCATTGTATCAGGTTTGAGAGATAGAAAAATGAATAAGACATGGTTGTCTTCCCTGAAGGAACCTAATTATATTTAGTATACTCCACAGGTCATGGGGCTTGGAGGATGGAACACAGCTCCCAGCTCATCTGAATTACATTTATTATGGGGATGTATTGGTTTTACCATCTTTGAGATGAAAGAGACATGACAGGGGAGCCCTATTCATTCTGCTGCCACACATCTTTATAATTCAAACACACCAGCCATAAAAGAAAAGGTTGATGCATTTTCTATATAAAAGTAAAAAACTCAACCACCACCCAAAATTCACCATAAGCAAAGTAAAACAAAACAAACTATAGAAAATATTTGCAACTCCTTTCCCAGACTACGCTCCCTAACTTATTAATAGGTCCTAAAAGTCATGAAGAAAAATGGCAAGATCCAGAAGAAAAAGGGTCAAAGGACATGAGTAGACAGTTCACAGAAAAAGACACATAAACTAAACATAAATCCTGTAACTGAGAAGTCATTTCTCATCCATAAAATTGGTAAAAATCTGAATGTTTGACAGATACACTTTTGGTAAAACTATAGGAAATAGAAACTCTCATTCACTGATAGTGGGAGGGCAACGAGTAGAACTTTTATGAGGGAATAAGATGAAATCTATCACAATACAGATGCATTAATCCCATAAGCCAGTGCTTCTACTCCTGGGATCTCAGAGACACTCTTGTGTAGGTATGAAATGACAAATTACAAGCATATTCATTTTGGCTTTGTGTGTAGTAGAAAAGTCTGGAAACAATCCTAATGTCTGGCAATAGGGGATGCCCACACAAGGTGGTGAATGAAGATACTCTCTTACATGCTGGATATGTTAAGAGGGGAAAATGGGTGCAGAACAGAAAACATGGTACATAACTTCTTATGTAAAAAAAGTAGGGAGGAATAAGTATACACGTGCATATTTATAGTTATTTGCATAAAGAAAATACAAAGACAAGACACTAATAAAAATGGTTCTCTCTCGAGCTGGGGAGTTGGAGTGGGAGGAGGGGACATGTTAGAATAGAGATTGCTCAGAGTATACTTTTTTTTTTTTTAAAGATTTTATTCACTTATTCATGAGAGACACAGAGAGAGACAGACAGAGGCAGAGACACAGGCAGAGGGAGAAGCAGGCTCCATGCAGGGAGCCCGACATCCTGAGCCACCCAGGCATCCCTAACTTTTATATTTTTGATAGGTAACACATGTGCATTATTTCAAAGTCAAAATTATATTTAAAAGGTATACTATGGGGCAGCCTAGGTGGCTCAGCGGTTTAGCGCCGCCTTCGGCCCAGGGCGTGATCCTGGAGTCCCGGGATTGAGTCCCACGTTGGGCTCCCTGCATGGAGCCTGCTTCTCCCTCTCTCTGTGTCTCTCATGAATAAATAAATATAATCTTAAAAAAAAAAAAAAGAAAAAGCATTTGGATGGACACCATATATACCTTTTCAGTAGCAGAACCAGAAACTGAGGTTCTTAAAGTTCTTAAAGGTGGTAGGCAAATCATGAAACTTTAAATTTGGAAGGCTCCTTTATCATCTCATTTACTGGTTCATCTCATTTGTTGATCTGTCACTTATTTTGGATTACAGACTACTCCAGGAATCTGTTGAAAGCTATAATTTCCCGTAAACATATAAAGTTTCATATCCACAAACTCTTCTGAAGTCTACGTCATAGATTTATGGTCTTGTCCCAATTCCTTCATGCACAGATGAGGCAGCTCAGAACAGGGAGTGACTTGATCTCATCCAAGGTGAGGGGGACACTGTGGCTGCCTTCCTCTTTGCTAACTGAGCCTTGCTCCTTCCCCTACAGTTCAAGGGAGTGGACTCATTTCTGAGGAGTCAGTAATTCCACTCTCCTTGCCAGTGACTGGCTTAGAATGTGCATATGACTCAGTTTTGAGCAAAGAACTGACCAAAGAGTCTGCAGGATGGGGGGAGATTGTTCTGAGAGACAAGAAAAGAAATACTCCATTTGGGATGCTATGAACAACCACAGCTATAAGGTCACATAAGGTGAGCCAGGCTGAAAGGGAAGCTCAGCTTACAGGAAACACAGAGATGGAAAGAGGCTGTGATAATTCTACCTCTGAGTGACTGGAGGAGCAGCCACTCACAGCTGGCTTTTTGTTATACAGGGTGACAGGTGTCCTCATGGTTCAAGTCAATTAGAGCTTTCTGTTTCTTTTGTAAAAAGAATCCTAATTCATCTCCTTGAGATAAGGAATCTAAAGGACTCCATAAAAATCTGCTTTTGTTCCTTCTCCTGCTTCTATTCTTGCCAGGACCTGCACTTTACATGTGCCTGTGATGTAATCAGTGTGTGTTCTCCTTTGAGGGGACAAGAAGTTAATGATTTCTCAAGAAGAGATAACATCTAACAAAGGGCCAGGCGAGAAGGGCCTGATGAAGCTATCGTATGACTGTCCAGACCACCAGAGTTAGACATCTCCATAAGACCCCCTGGCTCTGAGGAATAACACCTGGGCCCTTGTCTTTGTTCCTACCAGTTCCTGGGGGCCTGAGAGGACACAGATGCCAGACCATGATGCTCAATAAAATCCCCAGACCCCAAGCAAAGATAAGACTCCCTCCTTTCCTTGCTGAGTCTCCCAGACACAGTCTGTACCTGCAGTCTCTATATACCTACAAAAAACTCTGCTTTCACCTCATGCTGGCTTATATTTGATCTCTATCCTGTGAGCAGCCAGGGACTCTCTCTGCTGGTCCTGCACGACCCGCTCTGGGTCCTCAGACCTGGCCTGTGGGCATCATTCTAATGTAGAAAATTATTTCACAGCGTAGCAATTCTAAACATATCTGCCATTGTACTATTATTCCAACACATTCATGTTTGGAAACATGGTTCAGATAACTTCCATGAGGACCCAAAGCATTCTAAAATGGTTCAACGTTTATTTTTTGAGCCAACTTTCGGATTCAGTGATACCTTATTAATCACATTTGGAAAGACCCTTCCACAATTTATTATAAATTGAATTCTTTTTTCAGAGATTTACCTGGCAGAGGTCCTCTTTCTTAGCTAACAGTCTCAGGTCTACTTCCTCAGTTGTTGTGCCTTTGTGAGGTATTAATCTGTAGAACTCAGTCATCATTTTTTGCAATTGTTCTTCTGTTTCTCCATTTTTCAATGCTGCCTTTACTAGAAGTAGAACTCCCTCTGCCTTGCTCACCTTTAAATGGAGGACAATATACGCTTATTAAATAAATAAATAAATCTTCAAAAAAATCAAATCAAATCAAATTTTGACAATCAGGGAGAGAGTGAAGGAACATATGCATAAAAATATCTAAAACCGTTTTAAGATATGTCACAACTATTAGTTAGTTTTCTACTGACACCAGCCATAAGACAGATGCCATACTTTCAGGAGATGTGTCTTGGTTGTGATGATGACGCCACGAGAAGCCTTCCAAAACTGGGCTCAGCTTAACTAGAGGGAAAAACCAGAGCCTTCAATACCTGTGACTGTATATCTAGATCTATACCTACATGTACATCTATATCTATGTCTACAATGGTATCTATATTTCTGTCTATATCTGCAGAGAGCAGAATACTAATGGAACCAGAGGAGACTTGCTGTTCACACAAGAAATTCAGAAAAATGTCAGAATTGAACTGGGAACAAAATCCAGCAGAACATGTTTCTACTTACACAAGTACTGTTTGGGCTTTGCCCCAGAAAACCTTTTTCTCCCTGAAATAAACTAGTTTAGTTCCACAGAACACTGTATTATTTTACCATAACAATGCAGTTGCACAAGTTGTACCATTGGGAATATTTTCCTTCGTTTGCTCTTTCGATCATACAAAGTGAAGAAGAGTATTTTCTGGAGGGCTGGAAGTATCCCAGCCTTCCCCTAAATGGTCACATGTTAGGAGACTGTAAGGCAGTGGCTCAGACTTGGGTCTGAGCATCTGATCATGAGGACCAAGAGCAACCTTGTCCCTCAGGCCTGTTGCACATCTGGGGACCTAAGGGGCAGGCCCCCTAAGGAGCCAGCACCAGACACTGCGCTGGGAGCTGCTCTTGGGTCTGACGCTTTATATGTAAGAACATCTAGCTGTCCTGGAAGCCTGTTTTCCCCTCAGGGCTCTCAGTGTTCCCTTTTCCCAAGGTAAGAAAAAGCCCATCAGGAATGCACCCAGGAGAGGCTGGACTGGTGCCCCAACGCATGTGGTACCATGTCAGCAGCTGAGCCAGACAGCAGCTGGACACAAGGCGGGTGCTGCTGCAGGGACATTGTGACTCACGTCATTGAGGCTAATCCTGTTCACAGGCTTGAGAAGCAGACGCCCCAGGCAGCCCAGAGCTTCTGCCCAAACCATCTCCACCAAATCGCTCACTTCTTTGCTCAGAGCGCTTGCATTTATTACCTCCTCCAAAAGCAACTGCAAAAAACAAACAAACAAACAAACAAAAAACCCCAGCAACAAAAAGTCTCATAAGTGGGTTGATTTAAAACCAAGAGGAACAGAGACAAGAGAAGAAATAATTAACTGCAGTCACAGAGAGAGTCACAGGCAGCCAAGGGATTGGTATCTGTCTGCACCTCTGCTTCCTGCCTACACGCTCCCTATTTCCCCCTCTTCCTTTTATTCCCACTTCATGTTTCCTTTTGACCCTTCCTTTGCTTTGTAAGCTTTAGGCCTGCTAGTGGCATCAAAGGTTAAGTGGCATTAAGGATTAAGGATGCCTATTCCGCACCTAGGTTACAAGGAAATCTGAAAGCCTTGGAGGTATGTTGCTGAAACAACCAGGTCTGTGGCTCATCCTTGAACTCACTCCCCACCATGCTTCCTTGTCTGTGAGTTTACCTTTCTTGTTCTTTTTTTAAAAATATATTATTTATTTATTCATAGAGACGCAGAGAGAGAGAGAGAGAGAGGCAGAGACATAGGCAGAGGGAGAAGCAGGCATCATGCAGAGAGAGCCTGACGTGGGACTCGATCCAGGGTCTCCAGGATCACACCCTGGGCTGCAGGCAGCGCTAAACCGCTGCACCACCAGGGCTGCCCACCTTTCTTGTTCTTAACTCCCACTTTCTCCCGTCAGGTTTTTATTTGTCAAAAGAAAACATTTCTATTAAAGATATTCAATCAATCACACAAAATAGCACATAAAAATAAATCTTACTGCCTGAAGTTTTTCGGATGCTAATTGGGTTGCTTCAGGTGTAAAATGTTCCCTTAACAGAAATCCTTGTTTCTTCAGCTCTTCAATGTAATTTTCATAGTATTCACTTGCGTCTGCAGAGGTTTTCTGCACAGAGAACTTTCTAGTCTGTGAATTATAGTGTGGAGCAAAATGTTAGGATGCGAGGTACAATAACTTATTAACTGGTGGATCCTTACTGATCACCTCCTTACACACCGTGGGGAAACAGAATGTCAATAAAGCATTGGATCTCTGCCAGCAAGAGTTTAGTAACTAGTTTTTTCAAAGAATGACTTAAATCTTCAATTCTTCACTAAACAGCCTAATACCTGAAAGTAAGAGGAGAAAAGCCTGAGCAAGTACAACAGGCAGAAGAGATGCATTTGATTCACTGAAGTCACTCAAACAGGTTCAGAGACTGCATACTCACTCTTACTTTACATATTTGTCTGGCTTTGAAGTCTGGCTTTCAAACTTTTTGGAAATGAAAAAAATTAATCAGGGGAAGGGAAAAAAAGAAAAAACCTCAGAAATGAGGTCTTCCCACCAACAGTGCAAGAGGGTTCTTTAAAAAAAAAAAAAAAAAAAAAAAAAAGATCATTACCTTGTGGCCATTGGCCAGGAGGAAGTGTGTGGATATGAGAAAGGCAGGGTCTTCAGGGTCCTGGCAGCTCTGCAGTTCTACCACGGCCACCTCCTTACCTCCCTTGGCCCCAATCTGGAAAATAGGCTATTCCTTCAGAAGCTGCATTCGTTAAATAACAAACGACACACACACCATTTAAAAATGTTGATTATAAAAACTAATACAAGGGGCACTTGGCTGGCTCAGTAGGTTAAGCATCTGCCTTCAGCTCAGGTCATGGTCTCAGGGTCCTGGGATTGAGCTCCCACATTAGGATCCCCTCTGCAGGGAGCCTACTTCTCCCTCTCCTTCTGCCCCTCCCCCTGCTTGTGCTCTCTCACTCTCTGACAAATAATAAAATCTTAAAAAAAAACAAAACTAGTACCAGTTGATTTGGAGATATAATTTAGAAAATACACAAAGTATAAAGGGGGGATCCCTGAGTGGCGCAGCGGTTTGGCGCCTGCCTTTGGCCCAGGGCGCGATCCTGGAGACCCGGGATCGAATCCCACACCGGGCTCCTGGTGCATGGAGCCTGCTTCTCCCTCTGCCTGTGTCTCTGCCTCTCTCTCTCTCTGTGACTATCATAAATAAATAAATTAGAAAAAGGACTGCTTTTGCTGCATCCCCCCCCCAAAAAAGAAAGTATAAAGGGGGCACCCCCGGTGGCGCAGCGGTTTAGCGCCACCTGCAGCCCGGGGTCTGATCCTGGAGGAGACCCAGGATCAAGTCCCACGTAGGGCTCCCCGCATGGAGCCCGCTTCTCCCTCTGCCTGTGTCTCTGCGTCTCAGTCTCTCTCTCTCTCTGAATAAATAAATTAAAAAAAATGTTTAAAAAAAAAAGAAAGTATAAAGGAAAAACAAAAATTACCTAACATCATACTACAGATATACAATTCCTATTAATGTTTTGGTATATTTCCTACTGGTACTTACTTTTACTATAGATAAATCTGTATACATTTAAACTGTACCACTTTTTATATTTTCTTCATCATAGAGGGAATTTATTCTCAAGTTACATTTTATTAAAATATCTAAAATATGTAAATGGGGCATCATTTCAAATGCTAGGGCTTTCACTTATATATTAGAGAAAGAATTTTCTCCTTTTCTTTTTAATGAATAGTAATGGAAATTCAACATGATATAAATACTTAGTGTCAAGTCTACTCCAAAAAAATATATGAACCAGTAATAAACAGGAGAGGAGATCCTTTACTTTTAAAGTCATGTTAATATTTTGTACTGTTTATATTTTTATTATGAGCATGTATTACTTTAATTAAAACAACTAAAAAGTCAAACATAAAATTTTCTTGATTATTAAAAATCAACTCATATATTAAGAAATACTTATTTAGGATACACACAATTTTCCAAAACAATGAGAAAATTATCAAACAGGAAAAGTAATCAGGAGACATTCAGGTTTTTTTTTTCAAATACAAACCAGACTCTTACTTTTTCCAAGGTGTTATATTTTGCAACTTCAAAGTCTTGTGGAAAATGAGGAATTTCAACATTCTTGTAAAACCTGAAATTTGTATAATAAAATTTTAACATCAAAATGGACTTTTAGACTAAACAGAACTTCCACAAATTTTTTTTGTATGTCTCCTAATTCCATACAAAATATATTTTAAGTCCCTAATGGCTCCTTAGATATTCTGAAAATGGTTAAAAAGTCTTGTGGAATGAGCTGGATTCCTCCTCTGTATAGCTCTAGAGCTCTGATGCCAAATACTGAATGTCTGCATTGGAAGGTGGGGTGGCATGGAGCAGAAATGGGGGTCAGTGCACTGGAGAGAGCGCCAATCCTAGCAGAGGCAGGTGACCTGCACTTTCTTGGGTTCTGACCCTTAGGAGCCGTGTCACTCAGACAGGCTCATATCAGAGACTCTCTGGACTCCAGTTAACCACCTCTCCCATTAAAATAAAGGTGTCAGATTTCTCATAATCCATACTTTTATATTTGGTATTTGTTCTCTCTTTTAACACTAGTAATAACAAATAAAGTAAACGTGATGCTTAATTCACACTACAGTTTTAGGTATGCTTTACGAAGCCATATAAAACTGTAGCCTCACATCCTCCATTTGCAGAAGGCTGTCACTCTTTCCATTTTTTGACATATTAGGTAAAGAGTAAGGAACTGTCTTTACTCAAAAGTCTTCTCAGTAAGGCAGCCGGGTAAGCAGACTGCCTACATCTCAGTTCCTTTTCTTTTTAAAAATCAATCTAACAACTATGTCCAGTCTTATATAATACTAAGCTGGAAATCATTATCACTATGCTAGTGGAAGTAAAGTCTTGAATAAATAAAAGTCTAAAATTAGAGAAGCAAGATAGATGAAAATACTACAAAAAACATGATGTCTAATAGCATTTTAAAACTGTGTTTAGGAGCACCTGAGTGGCTCAGTGGTTGAGCATCTGCCTTTGGCTCAGGGTGTAATCCCGGGGTCCTGGGATCAAGTCCTGCATTAGGCTCCCCATAGGGAGCCTGCCTGTCCCTCTGCCTATGTCTCTGACTCTCTCTTTGTGTCTCTCATGCATAAATAAAATATTTTTTAAAAAATAAAACTGTGTTTGAGTGTCAGCTCAGGTCATGATCTCAGAGTCGTGGGATCAAGCCCCACATCAGGCTCCCCACTTATTGGGGAGTCCACTCTCCTTCTTCCTCTCCCTCTGCCCCTCACCCTGCTTGCGCTCTCTCTCTCTCTCTCTCTCAAATAAATAAATACATACACACATACATACATACATACATGAATAAATCTTAAAAAAAAAACCCAACACCATGCTTGAGGTTTACAAAACATTTTGCAAACTGAGTCTTAATGATCAGAAGTAGATTACTCTGTGAATTCCACAATGTTTTCCTTCTCCATGGAGTTGTCCAGGGATGGATCATCTGTTGTCACTTCTAGAATAAAAAGAAAATGCTTGTTTACTATTCAAAGATTTATTAAAATTATTAACAATAAATCCTGGAATTGTTAAGATCCTTGAATACACGTCATATTTACCATGCTATTCTTTTTTTTAAGATGTCCTTAAATTAGCTATAATAATTGGTGATCTAAGGATGGTACGGTGGGACAAGAAGAAGGTAGATCAAAAATAAAAGACTATAGTATAATTCTATTTTAATAGGCATGTAAGGAGAATTCTAATGTAATCTTTATTTATTTGAAACTCATTGATAGATATACAATTCCAAATGGTATCTTTTTTTCTTCTGAAGATCATGGTGAGCATAGCTATGAAATACATTTCTAGTATGCTACAGGGTCCGAATGAGCTTACCAGTGCCACGTGACAAAGAAGGAAGTGAGGATGTTCTAGATTAGAAGAGGGAAATTCACAGGTTCCTTTGTGAAGCTAAGCAATTTCTGCTTCATAGTTTTCTTATAAAGGAATCCTAACACTGTCTATAGCATTCTGATATATAGGAATAACTCCTTTTATACAAGGATTTCTTTCCAGTTTTAATAATGCTGTCAAGATTTCAAAGAATGTCAATGTATTTATAGTAATTCTGAATCTGATTGTATCATCATGGATGTTGAAAAACATTTTCAATGTTTTTACAACACTGTAAAAGGAGTTCACTATCCTGCCTATTTTGTCTTAGCTACCATTTTCTGTGAGTAATAAAGTCTGAGGATAGCTTTTTGGACAATCATTTGTCTAATGATGCTGCATCACAGTAAAACATTTAGATTTCTGAAACTCCTATAAATAATACAATTTATATGTACAATGTGATATCTAACATATATCATGTGCTTACTATAAAGTATTATTTACCAGAACTGCTTGACTTTTGATAGGTCTCATGAGGAGGGCATTTCCCTATGTCCAAAGGCTTGCTTCTTGGCCAGATTGCAAAATAAAAATCTGGGTTTATAAAGGAGATATATGCTTATGGAGAGATATCTATTGGAAAGAACTTTTTTAGGAAAATGCTAGTCATAAAATTTCCAGTCATTAAGTTGTGGTGATAATTTTTTTAAAAAAGTTCCTTCTCCCTCCCAAATAAAAATTTACACATCAAGTTTTCAGAGATTATCAGTATTTTTGTATAGTCTTTTTGAATCTGGTCACACTAGATTGGATACTGAGAAATCTATTCCTATTGCTAAAGTAGCCTTTTGTCCTTCACTATTTGGCTATTTTTTGAGATAAGGAATTTTGTCATATGTCTGGACAACCCTTTGACTATATTGTCTTTGATAAATTGAAACATTTACTATTGTACCTGTAATATATTACGTGCTTAATATAAAATACTTACCAGAACTGCATGCCTTTTGACAAGGAGGTGGTATGATGTCCACTGCCTTATTAGGATCATAATTCATTATGTCCAAGAGTCTCTTTTCTTTGATAGAGTCCCATATAAAATCTGGGTTTATAATATGGATCTGGTTCTTTTGGATACACTTCAGTTGATACTGGGTCAGAACAGCAGCATTGTCTAAGATTGTATGTGTGCACTTAGAAAAAAAGAATCAATTCATTATGTACTTGTAAAAAAATCTAAATAAATTACTTACATCTGCAATTTTCACTCTTAAAAGTCTTGAAGATAATTTGTAGTAATATTTCTCAGATTTCTAGAACTCTTATAAATGATATAATTTTTAGTTACATTAAGGTTTAAAAAATCAAGTTTTTAAAGAGTATGGATATGGATGTACTATAATTGATTAGCCAACCCTAGAGGTTATTTCCAAATTTTCACTCCTCTAAACGACACTGTACTGAATGTCTTCATGCACACATATTTGTACACTTGTTTGTTTTCCTAGGAGTGGAGTGAGAGATTCAAAAGGTAATCACTATTTAATTTGTTAAGCTGAATTTTATTAATTTATTTTGGAATAAATAGTATATGCACATTGTAGAATATATAAAAAGTAAGACAATAATAATAATAAATTAACCTATTCCCTACCATTGTTCTCAGTTCGTTTCCCCAGAGGCATCTGTTGTAACTTGTTTCTGGAGTATTCCTGTAGAGCTATTCTATGCATAGGCAACAAACATATAAGTACATAGCCCTATTTTTAGTCACAAATGGCAGTATATGAAACATGCTGTTCTGAAACTGCCTTTCCACTTAACAATTCATCTTGCAGTTCACTCCTCAACAATACATATATAGTTGTCTCCTTTGTTATAATACCTGGTATGCACATTTCAGAAGTTTATATACAATGGCAACATAACTTTCAAAAAGGTTGAACTCACAGTATGTGGGAATTTCTGAAAAAGAGAGACCATGCTGGCATTCTTTACCCAGAAGGTAAACTGAGAAGGTACAACAGGCATGAATTATTTATCCATCCACAGAAATGATGAGATGGACTAGGACGGCCATATAGGGGATGTAATATATAGTTCTGCCTGAACTGGAGGTAAACAGGGACATTCCATTTCTGATAATCACAGGCAAACTACTAAATGTCAGGGAGCACCCAGCATCTAGCTAGAGTTGAACATACTTCACAGAACAAACCAGATTCACGGTCAGCAAGATCCCGGCCTGTGGTTCAGGAAGAGGCAGTGCTGACCCACCCCATCGGTTCACCAACAGAAGGAAGAGCAGCAGACAGGGCAAGCCCTGCATTGGCAGACCTAGAATCTAATGACTTCAGACTTTAATTTCTACTTCTTATGATGAAGTGGTTAAAAAAGAGGAGGTTAGCCTTACTTATTTTTTAAGATTTCATCCAGCTGTCAAAATCCATATTTAAATTGTCAGGCCTACAATTCCTTTCAAGAGAGGAAAGTAGCTTCCTTCAGCCTTTAAATAAAAACAAGCAATATAAACTGTACAAGCAGTACAAGATGAGTTTATGATGCATGTTTTTCTTTGTCTGCTGAGTCATATTGTACAGGTGACACTCAGAGTTTGACATACTGATGAGTGATTAGATAGACTGCTTTTTGCAAATGCTATACACCATAACTCTTCTCCTTTGAGAACAGATTTGGCTGATCTGAAATTATTTGTTTTGCTCTTTAGCTGTACTCTAATAACCTCAGATTCACAAGGTATGTGGGATTTCCCTATAGCTCAAGGGAATGGAGAAAAGGTGGGACGTATGGTCTTCCCTCCTCTGCCCTTCTCCAGCCCAATTTCCCTTTTGGCAATATCACAATTTAATCTGCCTTCAGTGACTTTCTTCTGCTGCCAATTTTTTCTGCTTACTCTTCTAACCATGACTTGTTCTCCTCTTTTTTTTAAAAAAATTTATTTTAAGTAGGCTCTATGCCAAATGTGGGGCTTGAATATCAAGACCCTTAGATCAAGAGTCTCATGCTCTTCCCACGCAGCCAGGTACTCTGACCTAGTATAGTATCTATCATACAGTTCTTACGAAATTTGCAAATACCTGAGGATTTAATAAAAAGGAAAAACTTCCACCATTCTCCTTAATGTCATTTTGTAGCTTTTTCTTCAGTTGACGAGGTAAGTCCTTGACTTTCAAATAGAAGGTACAATTTGCAAAGATTCCCACAGTCATCCTGGAAAAAAAGTTTCAAGTCATAGTTTTAAAGAGTTCTCAATGAAATATTACTCAGCCATCAAAAAGAATGAAATCTTTCCATTTGCAACAATATGGATGGAACTAGAGGGTATTATGCTAAGAGTCATTCAGAGAAAGACAAATACCAAATGATTTCATTTATAATGAGGAATTTAAGAAACAAAACAGATGAACACAGGGGAAGGAAAGGAAAAATTAAATAAGCACAGAGAATGGTGCAGGGCTCAATCCCAGGACCCCGAGATCATGAACTGAATCATAACCAAGAATTGGGTGCTTAACTGATTGAGGCACCTCAATCGTAAGAGACTCAACCCCAGGGAACAAACTGAGGGTTGCTGGAGAGGTGGTAGGTAGGGGGATGGGGTAACAGGGTGATGGACATTAAGGAGGGGACATGATATAAGCATTAGATGTAACTGATGAATTACTAAATTATACTCCAGAAACTAATAATACAGTAGATGTTAATGAAATTGAATTTAAATAATAAATAAGTAGACCACATTATAATAAAGCTCTAGTGAGTCTATGGAAAAAAATAAAACACAGGATTCTCTTTTCAATGAATATTACTGACAGTAAATTTAGAATTGTTCTACATGCAAACTGTGGGAAGCTGGGCATTATTTTAAAAAGACATACTACAATAATTTTTAACTACAAAAATTGAACAATGGTCAAACTTACAATAAGTATGTTGGTTTTAGAATCTTTATGGCTGATACTATGGCACCCCAGAATATACTGGTACAGGCTCATACTATACATCTTAATGAAAATGTACAGATTTCAGTTACAGATCAGGTATGTGGTTTAAGAACATAGAAGCATTTATTTCTAAATTAAAAATTAATATTATGTGATAGAGCGACACCTGGGTGGCTCAGGTTGTGATCCCAGAGTCCTGGGATTGAATCCCACATTGGGCTCCCCAAAGGGAGCCTGCTTCTCTCTCTGCCTCTCTCTGTGTCTCCCATGAATAAATAGATAAATCTTAAAAAATATATTATGTGATAGAAAACCCACAAATTTTTATATATAATTCCATAAAATCAAAGAGATCCATGAGTTATGTGGGTTTCTATTAAGCCATTCTGGAGAAAAAATTGATCAATCAGTAATAAAAATATACAATTTATGTTTAAATAGAAACATTTGTATGTTAATTTAATATCTTTTACTGTCATACTTTCCCACATATAGAAAATAATTGCTTCTAAGAAAAATAAGCCTATTTTGAATTAAAAGAAATGTAAAGGGGGATCCCTGGGTGGCACAGCGGTTTGGCGCCTGCCTTTGGCCCAGGGTGCGATCCTGGAGACCAGGGATCGAATCCCACATCGGGCTCCTGGTGCATGGAGCCTGCTTCTCCCTCTGCCTGTGTCTCCGCCTCTCTCTCTCTCTCTGTGACTATCATAAATTAAAAAAAAAAAAAAAAAGAAATGTAAAGGTATTTAACAATAAACTAATAAATGGTGAGTTACTGGATTTAATTCACAGTAGCTATTTGTCAAATTCTTAAAATTGAAGTAATCTCTGACAGGTTTCCCCAAAGCAGCTGATATGTCCTAGAAAGCGGCTCCCGGTCTGAGCCAGAAAGGCAGGCAGCTGGCAGGTGCCTACAGGGCCCAGCCTCCCAACCGCGCCCAGGGGTTCCGCCTTCCTCCTTCAGTTCCACTTGCCCCTGGAATGCCTGCTTCTCTCAGGCTGGGGTCCCTGCTCCAGTTTCCTTGCAAGAGTAACACTGCCCATTCCTTGTGACCCTAAATGAAGGCCTCCTCTATGTGAGGACCACTCCTAACTTAGGACAAAATGCCCACTGCCTTCCCAAAGTGTATACCTCAGGCACCCCAGATTTGCCAAGTCTCCAATCTAGGCCTCCCTCTGTTCTCCTCTTGACAAGTGGTTGCTGGGTGCTGCTGGCTGCTCAAGCCCTTGCTTACCCTGGTTGGCCATCAGCATCTCCTCACAACCCCTGCGCATAGGTGCAATCAATCTACTTTCCCAGGCTCCTCTGTCACCCTGGCCCATGCCCCCATCAGTGGAGACCAGACTCCCTCCCCCACTTCTGCTCCTCTCTGCCTCTAATCTCCTTTACACTGTAGCTTGGGTAAACTTTTTTTTAAATAACATTTCAAATGAAATTCAAATTTCTTACCATGGTTCAAGGCCTGGCCTCTCTCCATAGCCACCTCCTGCACTTCTCTCTCACTTTGCCCTGGACACACTGGCTTTTTCTCCAGGTTGGCGAAAACTTCAAGGTGGGTCCTCACAGCCTTCACACATGCTGTTCCTTCTCCCTGGGGCCCTATTCCCTGTCCCCACCTCACACTTGTATATCCTACCCAGGACCTAGAAGAATCTGTCCAGCAAATGAACAAATTAGGGGTTTCTGGTTTTTTTTCTTATGATGACTAGTTAAATTGAAGTCCCTTGATCTAACTCTGCCTTTCCATAGGCATTAATATTTACTAATTTCCTATGTGTTGTCTTTTACATTTAAATGGATTCATACTTATCAGGGTTTATAAATGGGAAATATGATGTTGAATACCATGAAAGTTATCACACTATGTTAGTTAGATTAATTTATCTTGTTTTTAATCTCTGACAGTTAAAAACAAATGAAACACTAAAACTCTGAAGAATCTTTAACAATGTTCAGGACAGTCTCTACACAATGTACCCTGCCTATGTTGGGCAAGGAAGACTGAAGTGGACATGATGCTCAGATCCACCTTTCCAGATCTGTCCTGCTTTTTTTTTTTTTTTTTTTTTTAGATTTTATTTATTTATTCATGAGAGTCACAGAGAGAGAGAGAGAGAGAGGCAGAGACACAGGCAGAGGGAGAAGCAGGCTCCATGTAAGGAGCCCGATGGGGGACTTGATCCCGAGTCTCCAGGATCAGGCCCTGGGCTGAAGGCGGCACTCAACCGCTGGGCCACCGGGGCTGCCCAAACCTGGTCTTTTTTAAAAAAAATGTTTTCTAATAGGAAAATTATTCATGCTTATCTTAGAAAATTTGGAAGATTCACAACTGCATAATAATAGCAAAATAATCTCAAAAGCTAGAGGCCACATTGACAACTTCTTTTGCCTTTTTTCCAGGCTTTTTTTCTATGTGTATGTACTATAATAAACTATATTATTATCAAACCTGAAATCATACCGTATTCACAATACCTATCTTGCATTTTATGTCAGCATTTTGTCTTTAGCACTAAATCATCAAACATTCTTTAATAGAGGTTATCTTAGATACATATCATAAATGAATTATTTCTATTGTTGGGCAATTAAGTTATTTCTAAATTTTGGTAGCAAAAACAAAGCTATGGGGGCATCTGGGTGGCTCAATTGATTAAGTGTCCATCTCTTGATTTTGGCTTTGGTTATCACCTTGGTCTCCAAGATTAGCTCAGTGGGGAGCCTGCTGGAGATTGTTTCTCTCCCTCTGTGCTCCCCCTCCCCAAATAAATAAATAAATCTTTTTTTAAAAAAGGGGGAAAAGCTATGGTGTATACCCTCATATGTAAATCTTTGCACCTCCAATGATTGTCTTATAAAACAGCCCTGACATCCTAAACAATACTGAGTCAGAGTTCAAATAATTTTTATTCTTGTTATATTATATTGCTTTTCAGTTTTACCTTAAATTGTATTACTTTTCAGCTTTGCTTAAATTTCCTAGGAAAGTACCATGACCTTGTCTTTCTAAAAATAACTTCTTCCCCAAAGTAGGTTAACCAGTATGAAGAAAAATAAAGAGCACCTACAACACTGGAAATGTTTTAAACTAGAGTATGGTGATGATGTACAACTTGGTAAATTCAGTGAAAATCTCTTGAATCATACAACTAAAATGGGTGAATTTAATGGTATGTAAATTATATCTCAATAAAGTTGTTTTTAAGAAGCAGTTATGATCCTTCCATTGAGAAATAACTCCACTGTTGATTTTGATATTTCTTTCAATATCTTTGACATTATTCTTTCCTGTTTCAATATATTTTATAAATTATTTTAATAGAAATATAAGTTATGTGTGAATATTATTGAATTTTATAGCCAGTTTCTTTTGTCTAACTTTTAATGAGAATTTGCCCAATATCACTAAATATTCTTTAAAAATATTCGTAGTGCCTATGTGTAATCTAACTCTTCCCCAAGTCATCAGATATTTGGTTACTGAGAACTGTTCAATCTGATAAATATACTTTGAGGAAAATGTTTTCTACATATATTTTTGGCCAAATCTCTATCACTGTTTCCTTAGAATATAGATGGCCAGAAGTGGAATTACTGATTCAAATGGTATAGATTTTTTTTTTTGCCTTTATTAGGTGGTAAAATGTACCTAACATAAAATTACCATTTTAACCATTTAAGTGTACAGTGCAGTGGCATCGTTGTGAAACCGAAGTATAAACAAACATTTTAAACAAATATCAGGCCCATTCTTAGCAGCTGAGGCCACAAAGGAGGTAGTGAAACTAACACTCCCAAAATCTGTGAAATCTGAAGTCAGGCCTTGACTTCCGTCTTCCTACAGATGGTATATGGAGTCTCTCTTGAATGTGTGGCCCCCCTCTTGGCTAGCAGCTTTCTTGACAGACATGTGCCACCATCTCTCCCTCCTTTCCAAGCTTTTTCTAAACAGTCAGTGTTCATTCATGTTGTCACCAGAGCTTGTTGTGCACATGCAAGATTTTTGAGTGTCTTCCATCCATCAGGCTGTTATGAACACCGGACAAGAACACACATCCCCAGCTCCTGCGAAGCTCCCTGAGCTCCTCCTCACAAATTCTAGCTCCTCTATCCAGAAACCACTGCTGTAGTTGGGAGCAAGGGCCTTACTCCCTTGCAGTTTCCTGTCTTCACAACTGACATCTCCTCCTCTCTGAAAGCCTCAGGATCTCCCCATCCAGAAAGTCCTCCTGGAACCCTTTTCCCTCTGATTCTCGGCCCTGCTCTGGCCCTCGGAACAGTCCCAGAACCTGGCAACTTTCATCACACCCCTGTCTGTAACCACTGGCTGTTCTCCACTCTTAACATTACCTGTTTCTCCAGGAGGGTCAATCCTATGTGGGGGGCTGTGCCTTGCTTATCTATATATCTCTAGAATCTAGATCACTTTTGGTACAAACAGGCATTCAGTAAATGTTTGCTTACTCTTTCATGCATCACTTAAAGCCTAGTATTATAGAAAAGCTTTCTATTTCTGCCATTATTTGCATATTTGGACCCAAATGGCATCAATACTGCACCTCCCTCTTGGGACTTATAAACCCCTAAAAAGCAAAGACCACCTACTTTGGTACTGCTTCTACTGCCACTGAATGTTACAGCTCTAAGCACACAGACGGAATCTAACACATGTTTACTGAATAAATGATCAACTCCAGTGTAACAAAAAAAATCCACAACACATACACATAGTGGAGAGTGGCTTTCTTCTTTATCCTAACACTACACTTTAAATATTTTTTATGTTTATTGTTAATTTGCAATCCAGAACCAAAAGGCGGAACCTTCAGCAGCGCCTTGTTCTAAGGCAGTTCAGTCCTCCAGCTGAGTCACCGGGCATTCCCTGCAGGAAGTATTTAGCGGATCTGCAAGGTTTCAACATTGGTCCTCAACATGCACTGTAAATGTTTCTATCGTGGTGTTTCTAATTACGAGTTCCGATTACGTTCCCTGATTATTCACCAAAAATACTGTTATTTCTTGGAAAAGTTTCATTTTCCAAACCAAACTTCAGGAATAGCTAACTTGAATCAAACAGGCTGTCTTCTGGAGCGAAGAACAGAGTTCTATTGCAATCTGCTCCTTCTCCCCGAGCCCAGGCCGCGTCCGGGGACCAGCGTTAAGCACCGGCTCTCCTCGGCGGCCCCGCCCAGGTCCTGTCCCCAGGGCCGGCGACCTGCACCCGAGCACAACGCCCCGGGCACGGGCAGCGGTCCCACGGCCACCAGCGCGGTGACGACCAGGACCGCACCGCGGAGCTGACCCCGCCGCTCCGGTAGGGAGTCCGCGCGGCCGCCCCTCCCCTCCCACGACCGCCTGCCCGGACCCGCTGCGCCGAGAGTGCTCGTCCTCCCAGCGGCGCCCCCTCACCTGCCAGGGGCTCCCGGCTCCGGACCGTCCTCGCGTCTACTGCTCTGGGCTCCGGGCTCCCCGCCACCGGCACCGACTGCTTCCGGGCTCCGACTGCTCCGGGCTCCGACTGCTCGGGGCTCCCGGCCACCGGCACCCACTGCTTCCGGGTACCGACTGCTCCGGGCTCCCCGCCACCGGCACCGACTGCTCCCGGGTACCGACTGCTCCGGGCTCCCCGCCACCGGCACCGACTGCTCCCGGGTACCGACTGCTCCGGGCTCCGGGCTCCCGGTGCTGACCCGGTCAGCCCAGCCAGCGAGAGCGCTGCGGGAAGCCCGCCGTGACTGCCGCCCCAGGCCCAGACCGCGCCCCCGCCCCGCCCCGCCCCGCCCCGCCCCGCCCCGCGCCTAGAGTCCAGCGCCCCGCGCCCCAGCGTCCCCGCGAAGGGGGAGGGCAGAGGGCGAGAACCCTCCAGACGACTGCTGAGCCTGGAGCTCACGGGGGTCGGGGGTGAGGACGCTCAATCCAGGACCCTGAGGTCATGACATGAAGCACGCAGGCGCCCGGAAAGTTCAGGAATTTTTTTATTTTATTTTATTTTATTTTACTTTTATTGATCTCTGTATCTATCCCTCTACCGGTGCCACCGTGTTTTTTTTTATTTTTTATTTTTTTTTTATTGGTGATCAATTTACCAACATACAGAATAATCCCCAGTGCCCTTCACCCAATCACTCCCACCCCCTGCCCTCCTCCCCTTCTACCACCCCTAGTTCGTTTCCCAGAGTTAGCAGTCTTTACGTTCTGTCTCCCTTTCTGATATTTCCCACACATTTCTTCTCCCTTCCCTTATATTCCCTTTCACTATTATTTATATTCCCCAAATGAATGAGAACATATAATGTTTGTCCTTGTCCGACTGACTTACTTCACTCAGCATAATACCCTCCAGTTCCATCCACGTTGAAGCCAATGGTGGGTATTTGTCATTTCTAATAGCTGAGTAATATTCCATTGTATACAGAAACCACATTATCTTTATCCATTCATCTTTCGATGGACACCGAGGCTCCTTCCACAGCTTGGCTATTGTGGCCATTGCTGCTATAAACATCGGGGCGCAGGTGTCCCCGCGTTTCATTGCATCTGTATCTTTGGGGTAAATCCCCAACAGTGCAATTGCTGGGTCGTAGGGCAGGTCTATTTTTAACTCTTTGAGGAACCTCCACACAGTTTTCCAGAGTGGCTGCACCAGTTCACATTCCCACCAACAGTGTAAGAGGGTTCCCTTTCTCCGCATCCTCTCCAACATTTGTTGTTTCCTGCCTTGTTAATTTTCCCCATTCTCACTGGTGTGAGGTGGTATCTCATTGTGGTTTTGATTTGTATTTCCCTGATGGCAAGTGAAGCAGAGCATTTTCTCATATGCATGTTGGCCACGTCTATGTCTTCCTCTGTGAGATTTCTGTTTATGTCTTTTGCCCATCTCATGAATGGATTGTTTGTTTCATTGGTGTTGAGTTTAATAAGTTCTTTATAGATCTTGGAAACTAGCCCTTTATCTGATATGTCATTTGCAAATATCTTCTCCCATTCTGTAGGTTGTCTTTTAGTTTTGTTGACTGTATCCTTTGCTGTGCAAAAGCTTCTTATCTTGATGAAGTCCCAATAGTTCATTTTTGCTTTTGTTTCTTTTGCCTTCGTGGATGTATCTTGCAAGAAGTTACTGTGGCCGAGTTCAAAAAGGGTGTTGCCTGTGTTCTTCTCTAGGATTTTGATGGAATCTTGTCTCACATTTAGCTCTTTCATCCATTTTGAGTTTATCTTTGTGTATGGTGCAAGAGAGTGGTCTAGTTTCATTCTTCTGCATGTGGATGTCCAATTTTCCCAGCACCATTTATTGAAGAGACTTTCTTCCAATGGATAGTCTTTCCTCCTTTATCGAATATTAGTTGACCATAAAGTTCAGGGTCCACTTCTGGGTTCTCTATTCTGTTCCATTGATCTATGTGTCTGTTTTTGTGCCAGTAGCACACTGTCTTGATGACCACAGCTTTGTAGTACAACCTGAAATCTGGCATTGTGATGCCCCCAGCTATGGTTTTCTTTTTTAAAATTCCCCTGGCTATTCGGGGTCTTTTCTGATTCCACACAAATCTTAAAATAATTTGTTCTAACTCTCTGAAAAAAAGTCCATGGTATTTTGATAGGGATTGCATTAAACGTGTATATTGCCCTGGGTAACATTGACATTTTCACAATATTAATTCTGCCAATCCATGAGCATGGAATATTTTTCCATCTCTTTGTGTCTTCCTCAATTTCTTTCAGAAGTGTTCTATAGTTTTGAGGGTATAGATCCTTTACATCTTTGGTTAGGTTTATTCCTAGGTATCTTATGCTTTTGGGTGCAATTGTAAATGGGATTGCCTCGTAGTTCAGGATTTTTATAGTTTCATCTTTCAGGTAAGATTTGGCCAATGAGGTTAACTCCAAAGTTGGAGTTTGGTAAAAAGGCATCGATGGTGCTGCAATTTAACTGAGAAATGAGAGTAAATCCAGGGAGCAATAGAGAAGCAAACTTCTGGAGAGTTTGAGATTGGAGAAGCAAGAGGGTCAAGATAACGAGTGTAGTTTAGGACTTCCTGTGTCTGAAGCTTGTGGCAGTGTTTTCAAGTAGTTATAAATACTGATCTGTCATTCCAGACTGGTGGGTGCCGAGATTCATTGAGTGAATCTAAATTAAATTAGTTTAGAAACGATGTAGAGACAGTATGGTTTTGAATTTTGCCTCTACTGTTTATACTTAGGGGATTGGTTTTTTTTTTTTTAAGATTTTATTTATTCATTCATAGAGACACAGACAGAGACAGAGACAGAGAGAGAGAGAGGCAGAGACACAGGCAGAGGGAGAAGCAGGCTCCATGCAGAGAGCCTGACGTGGGACTCGATTCAGGGTCTCCAGGATCATGCCCTGGGCTGCAGGCGGCGCTAAACCGCTGCGCCACCAGGGCTGCCGTATACTTAGGGGATTGTGCACAAGGTACTTTACTGGAGCCCCCATTTCATCGTGACTTTACAGGGCGCTGTAAGGATCAGCTTAGGTGATATCAGCAAAAATGGTATAGTCAGGAGCCCCAGGGTCCATCCCTTACCAAAAACATTTTCAAAAACCAGGCAAAACCTGTCAGAAACCACCTTATCCGAACGCAGAAGACAGAGAGGTTTACAGCAAGCAAGCAAATGTGTAACCAGGCTGAAACAAGGTGGCAGATGTTCCCATGTTTTCACTTATTTTAGCCCTCATTCCCAGTTTGGATAATCTGGTTCTAGTTTAAGGAATTACCTGTGTGGGAGTTCCGTGAAGGACCGATACAAGGGCTTACCTTGGTTTTCCCTCAAACTCTCTCAAAGCAGAAAAACAGCTACTTAGGGGTGAATCTCAGAAACACTGAAAGGCAAATGAACAAACTCCTGCCTGGGGCAGCAAAACCCAAAACACAGTTGGGGCAAAGAACAGACAGGCTGCAGCCCTAGGAAGAAAAGCAGAAGAAAAGCCAAAAGTGAGATTTTTTGGAGGAATAAGGGCTTTGAAAAGCTCCTGTGTATCCTGGGGCATCTAGAAAGCTGCACACATGTCTAGGACTTCTGCTCAGAAAAGACTTGAGAATCCCATAAGATTATACCTCTGGCTGATCTTTAGGCTGTTGAAGCTGATGAGAGAGCAAAAGGCAAGCTGAGGGCAAAACAGAAGGTGACACCCCATAATCTACCCTTAAAATGGGATATATTTAACATTCCTCAGGCATTGGTGACTGCCTAAGAACAAAGGGAAGAGAGAAACAAATGGTCAACTGATGAAGATCACAGTCTTGCAGGACATGAAACTTCACTATCATTTCTGTCTTAATGATTTACAAGAAAATCTTAATAATAGATCTCCAGGAACCTCTAGATTTAATTTCCTGGAGCTCTAAAGTTACCTTCACCTCCAAAAGTGAAAACCCGCTATAATCAATCACTCCTTACAATCAAATGAACCTCTTTCTACTCATGGGTTCTGTCCCCAGACTTTAAATAAAAAACACCATTTTGTACCATAAAACATCTCAAGAATTCTTTCTTTACTGTTGCACTTGATGGTCCCACATCAAATGCAAAGTGAACAAATCTTTTAGAATTTCTTAAAAAAAAAAAAAGAAAGAGTTTTATCTGAATCCAAGTGAGGACAGCTGCTCCAGATACACAATCTTCACAAAGAAGAGTGCTCTGGAGAAAGAATGTTTAATACAAGGTCATATATATATATATAACTATATATATATTTTTGTTATTGTTTTGTTGTTGTTATAATAAGAATTATAAATCATAATGGGGAAAGACATTCCAGAAGACTACAGACTTTACCTTGCTTTTGGTATGTGCAAGCTTGCAAGCTTTGGTGGTATGGGAACAGAACTTAGGGGGATTTTTACTTTTTAACTTGAAATATTTCTTTTAGATTATTTGCTAATAAAGCAGATGCACAATGTGTGCTGGGGCAGAATTAGAGCCCCTGCTGTGAAGTTTGCCTAAGTCATTCTCACCTTGGTAAAAAATAAAGTGTGGCCTCCTTGGGAGCCCAGGAGCAGCGCCCAAAAACACTAAAAGTTGAAACTTTATCAAGGCTCACACAAGCAGGAACTGGAGACAGTTATAGTCTGCCTAATCATAGAAGGAATGACCCAATACAGAGCCAATCTGCAAAGATGTGAAGCATGTTTTTTAATTTTTCTAAATTTTAAAAAATATTTTATTTAGAGAATGAAAGAGAGAGCACATGCACAAGCAGGAGGAAAAGCAGAAAAAAGATGGAAAGGGAGACTCAGACTCCCTGCTGAGCACTAAACTGGATGTGGGCTCCACCTGGGCCCTGAGATCCCAACCTGAGTCAAAGTCAGATGCTTAACTGAGCCACTTAGGTGCCCCTTTTAACTTTTCTCTTTTCTTTTCTTTTCTTCCTTTTCTTTCTTTCTTTCTTTCTTTCTTTCTTTCTTTCTTTCTTTCTTTCTTTCTTCTTTCTTTCATTTTTCTTTCTTTTTTAACTCAGGCATTTATGAAACTCTCAAACCACTAGCTGATCACAGATGATAAAGAATACAATCTTTACAAAAATAGTTTTTAAAAGTCACTAACCAACAGCAAGCAACAGGAAATCATGGGGAGGAGAAAGATTCTGATTTCTTCCAGAGTTGCCACATTATGATACTCAAAATGTTATGATACTCATAACAAAGTTATGAGGCATGCCATGGAACATGAAAATAAAGGCCCATTCAAAGGAAAAAATAAATTAATGGAAACTACACATGAGAAAGCATGAACATAGGATTTATTATACAAATGCATTAAATGGACTATCTTAAATATGCTGAAAGAGCTAAAGGGAAATATGGACAAAGAATGAAAGGAAACCAGTATAACAGTATCTCAACAAACAGAAAATATCAATAAAGAGACAAAAATGATTAAAAAAAAAACAAATAGAAATTTTGAAAGTTAAAAAGTATAATACCTGAAATAAAAAATTCACTAGATGTGCTCAGCCCCAGAAAGATTTGAGGAGGCAGAAGAAAGAATGAGAACACTTAGAGATAGGGCCATTGAGATGATCAAATCTGAGGAACAGAAGGAAAAAAGAATGAAGAAAAATGAACAGAGCCTCAGAGCGTTGTGGGATGTCATCAAGAATACCAACATATGTATAAGGGGAGATAAGGAAGAGATAAGAGGAATAAGGGGGCAGAGATTTGAGGAAATAATGGTCAGAAGCTCCCCAAGTTTGATAAGATTAGGAAACAGCACATTGATGAAGCTCCAAATAGGAAAACTCAAAAGAGCGCCACACCAAGACACATTATAATGAAGTTGCTAAAAGAGACAGGAATAATTTGTCCCATACAAGCAATTATCAAGGAGATCAATAGCCAATTTCTCAGCAGAAACTGATACTGGAGAGCTTGGTTCTTGTCTCACGGAGTCAAACAATGAATCTCGCAGACAGCAGAGTGAGCAAAGTGATAAAAGTTAAAGCAGAGATACAGAGAAAGCTCTCAAAAATGAGAGAGGTCCTGACAAGGTTGCCACTGAGGGCTTTTATGGTCTGTCTTTTAAAGGAAACTGACCAGGAAACTTGGTAAATTTCTTGTCAATATCAGGGTGGATATTTAGAACAAACATGGTGGACTTAAAACTATCATAATAACAAACTAGATGTTTTTGCAAATATGAGCCCAAACAAGGTGTTCCCTTCTTTGAGATTAATATCTCATCCATAACATTTCTCTACACCTGGGATTTCTGTGATTACTTAGTAGCCATTAAAAGGGGATAATCCCTAACATTGTGGAGCTAGGGAGCCAGGTTTATTTATTTATTTATTTTTTTCTGTTTTTACGATCTTATCTCTGTTTTCTTGGGATGGGTAGGAGCCTAACTCTGGGCCTTTCCCTCATCTTTCCCTGCCTAGCCCCTCTGCTCCTAACTTGTTCCTAAATCAAAACCCTGGAGGGGATCCCTGGGTGGCTCAGCAGTTTAGCGCCTGCCTTTGGCCCAGGGCGCAATCCTGGAGTCCCGGGATCGGGTCCCGCATCGGGCTCCTGGCATGGAGCCTGCTTCTCCCTCCTCCTGTGTCTCTGCCTCTCTCTCTCTCTCTGTGTCTATCATAAATAAATAAATAAATCTTTAAAAAAAAAAACAAAAAAAACAAAACCCTGGAGGCCAGAAGGATAACATATCTGAAGAGCTGAAAGAAAAAAAAAAAAACCTGTCAACCGAGATTTCTACACCCATCAAAATATTGTCCAAAAAAAATGAAGAAGTAAAGATATTTCCAGATAAATGAAAACTGAAGGAGTTCATTACTAGTTGGTCTGTTCTACTGGAAATGCGAAAGGGAGTCTTTTACTTTGAAATAACAGTAGACAGTAAAGTGAAGCCAAATAAAGAAAGAACAACTGGTAAAGGTAACTACATAGGTAAATATACAGGCCAATAGAATTATATTTTTGGTTTGTAACTCCTCTTTTTTCCTAAATGAAATAAAATAGACAACACATATAATATTATAAAGCTATGTTAATGGCCTCACAATGTATAAAGATGTAATTTGTGACAATAATACATAGAAAAGAGTGAGGGCTGGAGATATATAGCAGCATAGTTTCTGTATACTTTTGAATCTAAGTTGGGTTTTTCTTTAAGATTTTATTTACTTATTCATGAGAGACAGAGAGAGAGAGAGAGAGGCAGAAACACAGGCAGAGGGAGAAGCAGGCTCCCTGTGGGGAGCCCGATGCAGGACTCAGCCCCAGGACCCTGGGATCATGACCTGAGCCAAAGGCAGATGCTAACCACTGAGCCACCCAGGTGCCCTCCAAGTTGGTTTTAATCAAACCAGGTTGTCTTAAGCTTAAGATGCTAATTGTAATCCTAAAGGTAATCACAAAAAAATAAAAATAAAAATATTCATAAAAGGTAATGGGAAGGAAATCAAAATGGTATATTAAAAAAATCAATTAAACACAAAAGAAAACAATAATGGAGAAACCGAGGAACCAAAAAAGAAGACATAACAGCAAAATGGCAGAAGCTCATCATTAGCAGTAACTGCTTCAAGTATCCAAATAAACGGAAAGGTTGGCAGAATGCATTAAAAGAAAAAAAACAAAACCAAAAACCCACCATGATCCATCTATATGTTGTCTGCAAGAAATTCATTTTAGATTCGAAGACGTAAATAGGTTGAAAAAGAAAAAATGAGGAAAAGGCATTCCATGCAAATAGTAACCAAAAGATAGCAGGAAAAGCTACACTAAGTAAATTTTCAGTCAAAAATTGTTACAAGAGACAAAGAAGGACATTATCTATTAATAAGAGTCAATACATCAAGAAGATAGAACATTTATAAATAGGGGCACCTAGGTGGCCTAGTTGGTTAAGTGTATAATTCTTGATTTTGGCTCAGGTCATGATCTCAAGGTCCTGCGATCAAGCCCTGCATTGGCCTCCTCACTCAGGAAGAAGTATTCTCTCTCTCCTTCTCCCTCTGCCCCTCCCTCTGCTCTCTCTCTTTCTCTCTCGAATAAATAAATAAATATTTTTTTTTTAAAGAACATTTATAAGTATATACACATCTAACAACAGAACCCCAAAATACCTGAAGAAAACATTGACAGAATTGAAGGAGGAAATAAGATTAGTTCTACAATAATAGCTGGAGACTTCAATATCCAATTTCAATATTTGATAGAACTAGAAATAATATTAATAAAGAAATAGACACTATAAATCAATAAGGACTAAAAGACAAATATAGAACATATAATAATTGCATAACACATGTTCACTTAATTCTTTTAAGTGAACATGAAAGTACTATAGGGTAGACCATATATCATGAATTTTCAGTAAATTTAAATAATTGAAATCATACATATTACTTTCTCTGACCTCAGGGGAATAAAGCTAGAAGTCCGTGACAGAGAAAAACTGGAAAAATAGCAAATATGTGGGAATTAAACAAAACCCACTTAACCTGTGGGTCAAAGAAAAAAAATCACAAGGGTAATCAGAAAATACTTTGAGATAAATTAAAATAAAAACACATTATACCAAAATCTAGGAGATGCAATGAAACTGCTCGGAAGAAATTTATAACTGGTCAATGACTATATTAAAAAAGAAGGAAGATCCCAAATTAACTCAAATTACACCCCAAAGGACTAGAAAAAGAAGAATAAATTAAACTCAAAGCCAGCATAAGGAAATAATAATGATTAGAGCAGAGGTATATGAAATAGTGAATAGAAAAGTAGAATTAATGAAATCAAAAGTTGGTTTTTGAAAAGATCAACAAAACTGACAAAATTTTAGATAGACTGACAAAGATAAAAGAGGAAAGGCTCAAATTGATAAAATCAGAAATGTAAGTGGGGGTCATTATTACTGGTCTTCTAGAAATAAGGTTTATAAGATAATCTATGAACAATCATACATCAAAAATTAGATAACCTAGATGAAATGGAGAAACTCCTAGAAACACAAACTACTACTATTTGCTTAGGAAGAAATAGAAAATATGAATAAATATATTGATTGAGATAATAATCAAAAGCCACCCACTGAAGAAAAGCCCAGAATCAGCTTGCTTCACTGGTAAATTCTAGGAAACATTCAAAAAAGAATGTGCCTGACACATAGGAACTACTCACTATTTTGGATATGGATACTAGGATATGCAAACTGGTAATTTTCATATTTGTGGAAAGTAAATGGGCTGGTTTAAAAATGTGTAATAGGGATCCCTGGGTGGCTCAGCGGTTCAGCGCCTGCCTTTGGCCTGGGGCATGATCCTGGAGTTCCAGGATCGAATCCCATATCAGGCTCCCTGCATGGAGCCTGCTTCTCTCTCTGCCTGTGTCTCTGCTTCTTTCTCTCTCTCTCTCTCTTTCTCATGAATAAATAAATAAATAAATATCTTAAAAAAAAATAAAACTGTGTAATAAAAGCAGGGGTGCCTGAGTGGCTCGGTTGGTTAAACAGCTGACTCTTGATTTTGCTTCAGGTCATGATTTTGGGGTCCAGGGATCAAGCCCTGCTTTGGGCTCTGTGCTCTGTGGAAAGTAGGCTTAAACATACTCCCTTTCCCACTGCCCCTCTCCCTACTTGTGCTCTCTCTCAAGTAAATCTCTTTTTTTAAAAAAGCGTCTTATTTATTTGAAAGAGAGAATGAGTGGGGGCAGGGGGAGGAAGAGTTGAGAGGGAGAAGCAGACTTCCCACAGTACAGGGAGCTAGACACAGGGCTTGATACCAGGATCCTAAAACCATACCTGACCTGAAGGTAGCTAACTGAGCTACCCAAGTGCCTTGACAAAGAAATCTTTTTTTTTTTCTTAGATTTTATTTTATTTATTCATGAGAGGCAGAGAGAGAGAGAGAGAGAGAGAGAGAGGCAGAGACACAGGCAGAGGGAGAAGCAGGCTCCATGCAGGGAGTCCGACGTGGGACTGTATCCTGGGTCTCCAGGATCTCACCCCAGGCTGAAGGCAGCACTAAACCGCTTGACCACTGGGGCTGCCCGATAAAGAAATCTTTTAAAAAAATATGTAATAAAAACCTAGAGATTGCTTTGAAAACTATCAGGCAATTACATAAAAATCTCAATTCTTATTTTCAAGAAGATGGTAACAATATAGGAGGTGTGACAAGTATAGTATTGCTCTGCTGTGATCATAGCAATGATTCAGGGTAGAATTCTACTTTGTGTATTTGACATTATTGCTCAGACATTCTAGAATGTAATGGATGTGATAATCCCTTTGTTACTTAGACTTACAGGTTTCCATATTTTGCTGCAAGTCCAATGCACCAGCAATAGTTTTATCTTTATTAAAACAGGATTTATTTTTTAAAAAGATTTTATTTATTCATTAGAGACACAGAGAGAGAGAGAGAGAGAGACTGAGAGAGAGGCAGAGGCACAAGCAGAGGGAGAAGCAGGCTCCATGCAGGGAGCCCCGACGTGGGACTCGATCCCAGGTCTCCAGGATCATGCCCTGGGCTGAAGGCCACCCACGCGTCCCTAAAACAAGATTTTAAACAAGCTGTCTTCCAGCATCCAACACGGTTGATTGAAACTACTTTACTGCGATAAAATTCTAGAAATCTGAGTTTGGGGCCTCAGTGAAGAACTCCCTCTCTTCCCCATAGGTAAAGTGGGCTGTAGGTTTTCTTGCTTTTGCCTAGAGGCTGGATACTTGAATCTCTGTGTCGTCCTTTCTAGCCTGGGTGATACTAGCATGGGGACCATTCTTTGACCAGGCCTACAACTCTGTCTTCACTTAACAGAGCAGTCACTACTATCACCAGCCCAACAGTGGAAAGTTGTTAACTCTCTGAACATCTTTTATAGCCAGATGAACTATGTTAAAATAATATTATTACCAAACAATTTGATAATAATACGGCATTATTTTGTGTCTTCAAAACCATTTGACATGACCTGTAGAGCTGGGCTTTAATAGACAAAATGAGTTCAACAACAGTTGAAGTCATGACAAAAATGAAAGCACCTTGATGGATAGGTTTATGGTATAAATTGTGGTAATGGTTTCATGGGTGAATACTTATCTCCAAAAGTTGTCAAATTAACTATGTATAGCTTTTTGCATGTCAGTCATACCTCATTAAAGTGTTTTTTTAAAAAGTGAAAACACCTCCAGTTGCTTAATTTTTTACAAGGCAGGTGTTACGCTGTTTTTGTATATCTTTAATTTAATCTTCTTGACGATTCTATGAGGTGGGTATTGTTGTCATCATCCCATTTTGCTGATGAGAAGTTGAGTGCTAAAGACTACAAAGCGTTTTGTAAGTCACCAAGGTAGGATTCGACCTCAGGATTGCCTGACTCCAGAGCAGGGGCTCTTAACCATTGTAGTATAGTGCTCTCCTGCCTCCTGTGATGGCATAAAGGATTTTATCAGAATGGATGATTTGTGGTTGAAACCCGTGGGATGGGAACCCTTAGCCTAATTTTCTCTACAGCAGTGCTTGAAGATGCAGCAGGATAGGAGCAACTGATGAGGCTGAATCTTTGATAGTCTGGCGTAACAGAAGCTGAAGTCCCTCCCTCCTACCCCTTCTACCTTGTGATGGATTTTGAGGACCCTTCACATTTAGTGAGCAGTTTTGAGAATTACCTGGGCTACAGGTGAACACTTCTATATTAGTACCTTGATTTAACAACCGGTTAAGACTTGAGTGAGGTAAGAGACTCATTTATTAACAACAACCAGTATGGTACTACATGCCACGTTAGAATAAAAATACAGTAGTAAAATACGGGCATGAAATAAAGGATATGGTGACTATCCGAAAAGATACAGGTTTTAAGAGAAGCAATGAAACTTTTGGGCATGCTTTTTCAAGCCAAAAGACAATATAAAGGAAGAAGAGCATACGGATCCTCATAAAGCATCTTAAATAGTTGTGTGATCTCGAAAGTCTTGGGCTTTGGTTTCCTTGTTCATAAGGGAAATTTTTTAAAAAAGCAAATTCAAAACCTTTATGGAAAGTATTTTTGAAGTAGTTAGCACAGCATTTTTTTGGGGGGCGGGGCACATTTCTGTGAAAGTGCTTTTCAGTTATCTGTAAGCCGCGGAGCCTCGTGCAGCCCCACTTCTCTGTGGGGCGATTAAGGACACAGCCCCCGAACTGTGCACTTGCAGTGTCCGAGGAGTTCAAACAGGTAGTGGACAGGCAGAGCCCGACCACCTACGGTCCACACGAGGAGGGGGGGCGCGTTCTCACCGGGCTGCCTCTGCCTGAAGGTGCGTGGGGCCGTCCGACCCCGCCACAGCCGCCAGGGCCGGTCCGTACTGTCAGCCCTGAGTCTCGGCGTCCCCTGCTCTCCTAGGAACACGGAGACCGCCTTCTCGCAGAGGCGCGCTCCTCGGTCCTCAGGGCGGGGCGGGAGCCGCGCAGGGAACAGCTCCGCTCTATCACGGAAGTTCGCTCCAGGAACGGTTTTTCCCGCCCGCCCAGCCGCCCGCAGACTCCAACCACAAGCCCGCCGCCGAGGCGGAAGGCGCCTCGCCGTGAATCCCTTAGGTAATGTCCGCCGCGGCGACCCAGCTGGGAATGGTAGTTTGCGTGAGTCCTCCAGGGCCCGCACGCAAGTGCAGAGGGGGGCCGGTGGAGACTACATTTCCCAGGAGCCCTCGGGTCGGGGGGCGGAGCCGGCCTTGGGGGCGGGACTCCAACCATAGGCGGCGATTGTGGCGGCTCATTCATAAGTGCAATGGTGGTTCTTACTGTGGTTTGAGTGGACTGAGAGGCCGAGGGACGGCGGAGCGGTAATTTGTGGATGGAAGGAGCCGGGGGGGGCGCGGGGGTGTGTGTTTGCAGCGTGGCGTCCCAGTGTGCCGGCTATGTGTGGGAGGGCTGGCTCCGGCGGGACGAGGGCGGCGGCGGCCAGCGCCAGGTCGGGGTTCGGCCCAGCTCCGCGCAGTTTGTGCGGAGCCTGCCTTTCAGGGGCTCTCGCCGCCCTTCAGGTGTGCTGTTCAGGAACGCTGGGAACACGGCCGGCTCGGGCACACAGTGCGGAGGGGCGTTGCTTTCCATCGTTGGGCCCGGCGGTCACCGATGACCATCAGGCAAGAGCAGTCTTTTAAGGGTTTACTGTGGATTCGCGGTTTTCGAGGACCTGCGTTTTGGGAGACTGATAAGTCATCTCCTAAACCAGCTAGTTAAACGGTCGAAGGGTGACTTGGAATTAATTGCTCGTGTCCTCTTTTTCCTGCCAGGATGCAGAGCATTAATCCCTCCAGACTGCTTTAAGAATATTTACGTAGCACTCTGGGGGTAGCGAGGCTGTGACTTTGTTTCACACACATCTTCGTATCTAAAAAATCCGAGTCCGCATACTAATCCTCTCTAGGCATTTTACTGTATATATGTGTTCCCATTAGCAAGGCCTTAATATTAATAATAAGTAGCAGGTTAAAGTGAAACAGTATTTTTATTCTTCATGCTGACAGTAAATACACTTTGGGAATCATATTCATGAAATTGAAGGAATAGAGCTGCTTGTTTTTAAGTGGTTTGTTTTAAGATGAAGATGTCTTGAGTGCTGCAACACAACCATACTTGCACTTTTTAGTCTAGTAGGGAACTTGTCTAGTTTTTGATGTCACAAGATAACCTTGTAGCTTGTGTCCTTCCTACACTTGATCTTAGCCAAAAGGCCGAGAAGCCATGCTTGTGTCCTTCCTAAATCTGGATTTCAAATTTTCCTGCTGAAGTCTTTTGAATTTAACATACATTACTAGGTTGATTTTGGTGAAAAGTTGTTACCTTTTAGGCAGGGTTTCAACTAAAAAATAATTAGAATTAATTTGCTGAGAACAGATTTTTAAAAATTATTCAGTAAAAACAGATATTCAGTAAACTGCCCTGATCTTAAGTGTACTACCCAAGTATATACCCCGGTGTAATCACCAGCAGCAAAGATAATAACACTCCCTATCAATCCTGAGGGCAGAAGCCTCTTCTCAGTCAGTGCTAACCCCAGCAAGATAGATAACCATGAGTCTGACTTCTGTTCTTATAAATTTATTTTGCCTATTCTTGAACTTCATATTAAATGGAGACAGTGTGAATTTGTTGAGACTTGGGCTCAACATTACTCATCCATGTTTTTTGTAGTAGCAGTTTTTAAAAATAAGTGAACAGCTGTGGTTCTCAGACTGGGATATCAGTGAGAAAAATCACATTGTCACTTTGGTCTTTGTTTATTGAATAGTTTTGCGAGCATTCCTTTAGTCTTGTTTTTTCTCTGAGCAGTTCTACAAACTGATGATTCATAGTATTTGCATATACGAATTGAACATTTTTAACAACTGTACCCATGACACTATTTCAGGATCCTACTTAAGAAAATGGAGTACAGTTATGTATGCCATTATACACAGCAAAGCAACAAGGGAATCAGCAGTCTCTTGTTTTAAAATTCCATTAAATCCAGTTTTAATAAAATGACACTTTTTTGTTTGTTTTTGTTTTTGTTTTTTTAGCCAAAAAACTTTGTTTTTATTATTAAACCTTGTACAAACCTGAAAAGTAAACAATAAACTGGCAATAAACAACATGAAGTCTTCCCTCCCGCAGGAAGGAAGTTCAAACTGTAATAAATTAATATGTCAAACTTAGTTAAATAAATAAATTAATAATGAATTATTATTAAATTAAATGTCAAACTGTAAGCCATAGGCAGAAGTTTACTGTCAAAAAGAGGGAAAGTACACAGCAAGGCCATAAAAATCGGACAACCACATTGGGAAACACTTGACTCTGTTTATGTAATTGTTAAATATTCCAAAAACAGTTCAGTCTTCTGCAACAACAACCAACAAAGTGTATCACAGGACGCTCCTGACAGTCCCACTGGCAAGCTCAGTGCAACAGGGGTAGCTACGGGCTCGGTGGATCCAATTACGAAACAAAGAACAGCTTGTGAAAACAGTTCCCTTTTTTATTCCACACGTACTGTACACACAACCGGAGAAGGGCAACAGCTACTCCATTATTATTTTTGTTGTTGTTGTTCAGTGATGTAAGCAGCACTTATAGAAGTTACAAGAAAAATCCTGTAAGCATCCAATCCACCCAGTGAAGAAACGGAAATGTAAGGCTTTTTCTTCACCTTGTCTTTGCACCCTCCCCACCCCCACCAAGAAAAAGGCTCAAGTATTTAAAACAATTTATAGGCGTATGACACTGTCTTTTGGTTCTTTCTCATTTCTCCCCTTAAAGACATGGTTATAGTAATTCTTTCCTTTCTCCATCCTCCTCAACCTACAGACATGCTTTTATTTCTCTTGTCTTAAAAAATCTTTCTTCACCGTGCTTCCCTGTTCAGCTACTGTCATATTTATTTCCTTCCCTTTATAACAAAATTCCTGGAAAGAGTTAGTTGTCCTCAGTTTCTCATTCTTGTATGTATTTCCTCCATTCAAGCTTTTGCAGCCTTCCTCTTCCCCCAGGCTGCTCTCATTGAAGTTATCATGACCTTTACTTTGCTCAATTCTATAGTCTGTTCTCAGTTCTCCTCACCCTTCATCTCTTAACAGCATTTAACACATCTCTTTCTTCCTTAAAACATTTTTTTCACTTAGCCTCAAGGACGCTGTACTTTCTGCATCTTCTCTCTTTTGTCTACCCTTAGTCACTTAATGACCTCACCCAATGTCAAGGCTTTAACTATCTTCTGTATCCTAAGGATACTCACTCATATTTATACTTCACAGTGTTGGCTTCATCCATGAATCCCATTCTTGTGTGTCCCGCTGCCTATATGGTGGTGACTGGAATGTCTTAAAATGTCTGAAATTCAACTCTTGATCTTTCATTCCCCCAAACCTGTTTCATCCCCAGTTTTTTCCATTTCGGTTAATGGCAACATTGTTCTTCCATTTGCTCAGCCAGAAAATTTTAAGGAAAGAAGGGGAGGACCCTGGTGACCTAAGGAGTTTTGGTAGATGATAAAGGAGAACTAGTAGATGATATAGTTAGATCATATGAGGTTCAAAATTTGTTGGTGTTTATGGTGGGGGAAGGAGAATCATCTAGAAGCAAAAAAGGGCAATAAGGAAAACACATATCTACTTCTAGGCCCATGGTACAGAGTATGGGCTCTGTTGGAAGAAGTGTTCTCAGGAAGTTGAGATGAGGTTGACGGTAATAGGAGATTTTGCTAGTGATGGACTTTAGGGATGGAGATGGAATAGGCATGTACATGGACATCAGAGTATTAGAGGTAAAGGTAAAGGGTGGCTTAGGAGCCAGGTCCTTCTCATGGTGATGGATGTAAATAAGTTTAAACACATAAAGAGATAAATGCTGAAGAATTCAAGGTAGTTGGCAGTAATGGGGCTGTAAGAATAGGTAGGGGCATCCTGCAAATGAAGGTTTTCAATGTGAAGGCTGGGTCTTACTCTGCCTCTCATAGCTGCTCCTTGTCCTTCCTCCACCAGGTCTTTAAGTTTATCTCCTAAAGGAGGGCTCCCTGTCTACCTTATCTGGACTTGCAAATCTCCTTCCCCCACGTCGTTTTAACTCCTTAACAGTTATTACTGTATAACATACTGTATAATTTACTTTTATATGCATGTATTTTCTCCACTAGATTCTGACTTATTAACTGCTATATGCCTAGTGACTAAAATAATACCTGGCACAAAGTAAGAACTCAATGAATATTCATTGAGTAAAATCAATCATACAGAGGAGGAAGAGCTTATCTTCTGTGTGGTGGCCATTTAAGTTTATTGCACAGTGACTGACTTACACTAGGAATTTGGTTATTTTAGGGTGTGATTCATAGAGAGTAGTTGTCCTATGATATGAACCAATGTAATTTTTACTGTTAAACATTGAATGAGCACAAATACTTTATAATACTGAATTTATTTTCAATAATACAACCTTAGTTCTGATTTAATTATAACTTACAAACATTTATAAAATTTCTTCTGTTTGTCAGGAATGGATGGTGCTAGGCATAGATGAAAATGCAGGTGACTATATCTTCAAAGAACTGACAGCTTGGTAGATTATAAACACAAAAGCAAAGTACCACTAATACTGAGATGAATGCCAAAATAGTGATGTCAGAGACCTCTGGGAATACAGATGAGGGACTGCTTGGTGGGCAAAGGGTTAGAAGGGGAATGAGGCAGTAAGACAAAGTGAGAAACCGTGCCAGTGAAGCCGTGGGGACGGTGGTGACCTTTGTAACTAGAGAAAACATGGGTTCCCCAGTTGGACAAAGAAGCCATGTTGGACTAGGGCCCAAAGCATGGAAGTGTTTAATATGGGTAACATTTGATAGTGATTGTGGCTTTTGGTAATCGAACAACTTAGAAGGTACTTTAACTCCCACAGTGTTAGGTCAACTGATTTAGTACTTATATAAAATCATCAGTAATCAAATGATTAGAAGGGAACTTGGGTTTTTGATTCACTCAATTTGGATGTTTTTAAGACTTAAAAGAAACCACATAGCTTAATGCCTAACTGGTTGCAGTCTTTGTATTTGAAATATTCAGTAGATTTTTGTGCTAGTTCAAGTTTTCATAGAATAGCTTTAACCATTGCTTTTTGTTGGAATCTTCTTTCTACAGGTTTTGGAAATTAATAGCTCTTCTAGCTTTTACATTATTTAAATATAATAGTGTCATTGAACTAAAATGTTCCTGATGCCAACCTCTTCCGAGTTAAACAGTGGGCAGAGCTTCTTAACCCAGTGGATGACCAATCCTTCTCGGGCTGGGGTCATATTAAATCGTGGATTTCCTATTTTGGAAGCAGATGAAGAAAAGCGAGCAAATGTGAATATTTCTACCAGCTTTCCTGTTAAAGCCTCACGTTTTTCAAATAGCTTCAGCTTTATAAGTGAAGAAGATTCACTTCATGAAGAACAGAAGTTGGAGTCTAACAGCCCTTATAAACTACAGTCAGATAAACCTGAAACACATACAGTATTTCCTTTAACTAAAGAAGGACCACAAATAGTGGCATGTCAAGATGCTCCTGGACACTGGGAAGACAACAAAAATGACTTTATCTCAGATCTTTCGAGTGAATGCAAAGAAGTGGCCTATAAAGACCCACTTTTTAAAAAGCTTGAACAGGTACAACAAGATTCAGCCTAATATGTATTTGCGTTATTTCAAGTTTCTGTTGATGATGAAAAGTCACCTGTTCAGAGCCTCTTATTTCTTCCCCTTTCCTGTAAAAGCCTCAAAATACTAAATGTTGCCTTTTGTCTAATGTGAACATTATCACAGGTTTGATATGTAAGATATAACACTTGAGGTCACAACATCTTTAAGTTTCTGTTTTATTTGGTAAAAACTAAATTAGAAATGGTTGATCAAATATTAGGGGGACAAAATTGATCATAAATGTATGGATACCTTCCTATTTTAAGAATCCTTGGATTCAAATGATTTTTTCTGTTTCTTAATTGGGACAGTCGATACAGTTTCCTTCATAAGAAATAGCATTTTGGAGTTTTGGTAGCAGATGTAGTTACTTAGTAATCTCTCTTTGAAACTCTTTATCAGAGATGATATGAAAAGGAAGAGTAGAGGGATTAAGATAAATATAAGGAGCAAAGATCCATAAAGAAATATAAAGTGAGTTTAATCAAATTAATTTTATGTTTGAAAAGCTGAAAGAAGTACAACAGAAGAAGCAGGAACAGCTGAAGAGGCAGCAGTTAGAGCAACTACAAAGACTCATGGAAGAACAAGAGAAGCTGCTTACTATGGTGTCTGGGCAACACACACTCCCAGGTATTTTTTGCTTAGAGCCTTCACTTAGTACAACAGGGGACAGTTACATACATTTCTCACCTTTAGTTGTTTGGCAGGTTATTACTACCATTTCTCTATCATATACTGTAAATTCCAGTTTTTTTTAGGGGCCTTGTAGAGAATTGTGAAATCGTGGTCATGTTGTATAATTGAGATAAGTGGGAACTGTGCCATTCTGGAGCATGTGTGTCCTGCTTAAAGGCATTCATATTTATTTATATTAAACTTTTAAGAAGACGTAGCAGCATAAAAGATCTACAGCCAAATTTGGCCCAGAGTTCCTGGCTTACAATCTTTGCCTGAAGAATAAAAAACTCCTTGGGGTCATAAAATTAAATATGTATAGAAGCCACTCTGCTGAGCAGAAGAACCACACCAAAGATGTTTTCTATGGTGGTAGATGACAGAATTGTTTTGTTGTATGCTAGATCAATTACAAGAAAGAATGACAGGATTATCAGGAGAAAATAAACCTGTTGAATGTGATCTAGAACAGTGGTTTTAAAAGTTGTTTGACCATCCCACATTATAACAAAAACATTTAAACTCATAATTTCAAAGAAATTTCATAAATCAGCCCTTATTGGTGAGCCTGGCATGTAGCAAGGATATTTTCTATTTATTTTATCCTATTCTTGGTCATTAAAAAAAATGCCAGTTGTGATTCTGATGATAAAATTACTAATGGATTGTGTCCCACAGTTTAGATCTGGAGCAGTGTGTTTGCTTCTCAGGGCAACCTTTAAGAGACACACTACTGATTTAGGAAAAGTGCCTGTTCTGTTCAGAGGTTGCACTGGGAATTGAGAATACAGAGAAGAAAAGACATTGGCAGAGGAGTGTGTGAAGTGTAGCTGGATGGGATTTGGGGATTGGTAGTAGTAGTAGTAATGAGAAATGTACCAAATGAAGAATGGTTTAGAGAATAGGATGCTTATTTAAGCAAATATAGAGAACATAGTGTGTGTCTTGAACTAGTTGAATGGTTCAGGGTTCCTTTATGTAATACATAAAGAGGATAATCAGGATCATTTAAATAACAACCTGTGATAGATATAGCACTATGGTAGAGCAATAGGAAAGCAGATTTCAGTGTTCTTAATATAACAACTAACCCTAATCAGTTATAGAACATTGCTTTTAGGGCAGTGGTTTTCATAGTTTGGTCTCAGGACCACTTAATACTCTTATATTACTGAGGACCCCAGAGAGCATTTGTTATATGGGCTATAGCTGTTGATATTTACTGTATCAGAAATTAAAATGGAGAAATTTAAGAACTAATTCACTTAAAATAATAACCAGTTACATGTTATCATAACTAACATTTTTTTTTTAAAGATTTTATTTATTTGGCAGAGACAGCACAAGCAGGGGGAGTGGCAGACAGAGGGAGAGGGAGAAGCAGACTCCCTGCTGAGCACTGTGGGACTCTATCCCAGGAACCTGGGATCACTACCTGAGCCAAAGGCAGATGCTCAACTACTGAGCCACCTAGGCACTCCATAGCTAACATTTTTTTTTTAATTTTTTATTTTATTTTATTATTTTTTTAATCTTATAAATTTATTTTTTATTGGTGTTCAATTTGCCAACATATAGAATAACACCCAGTGCTCATCCCGTCAAGTGCCCACCTCAGTGCCTGTCACCCAGTCACCCCCACCCCCTGCCCACCTCCCCTTCCACCACCCCTAGCTCGTTTCCCAGAGTTAGGAGTTTTTCATAATATTTTTTTTTTAAGATTTTATTTATTTATTCATGAACATTTTTTTAAAGATTTTATTTATTCATTTATTTATTCATAACATTTTTTAAAGATTTTATTTATTCATGATTTTATTTATTTATTCAGAGAGAGAGAGGGGCAGAGGGAGAAGCAGGCTTTCTGCAGGGAGCCCGATGTGGGACTCAATCCCTGGACTCCAGGATCATGCCCTGGGCTGAAGGCGGCGCTAAACTGCTGAGCCACCCGGGCTGCCATAGCTAACATTTTTTTTTTTTCAAATTTTTTTTTTATTGGAGTTCAATTTGCCAATATATAGCATAACACCCAGTGCTCATCCCGCCAAGTGCCCCCCTCAGTGCCCATCACCCAGTCACCCCAACCCTCTGCCCACCTCCCTTTCCACTACCCCTTGCTCGTTTGCCAGAGTTAGGTGTCTTTCATGTTTTGTCACCCTCACTGATATTTTCACTCATTTTTTCTCCTTTCCCTTTATTCCCTTCACTATTTTTTATTTATTTTTATTTTGTTTAATAAATTTTTTATTGGTGTTCAATTTGTCAACATACAGAATAACACCCAGTGCTCATCCTGTCAAGTGTCCACCTCAGTGCCCGCCACCCAGTCACCCCCCACCCCCTGCCCATCTCCCCTTCCACCACCCCTGGTTCGTTTCCCAGAGTTAGGAGTCTTTCATGCTCTGTCTCCCTTTCTGATATTTCCCACTTATTTTTTCTCCTTTCCCCTTTATTCCCTTTCACTATTTTTTATATTCCCCAAATGAATGAGACCATATAATGTTTGTCCTTCTCCGGTTGACTTATTTCACTCAGCATAATACCCTCCAGTTCCATCCACATCGAAGCAAATGGTGGGTATTTGTCATTTCTAATAGCTGAGTAATAAACCACATCTTCTTTATCCATTCATCTTTCGATGGACACCGAGGCTCCTTCCACAGTTTGGCTATTGTGGACATTGCTGCTATAAACATTGGGGTGCATGCAGGTGTTCCAGCGTTTCACTGTATCTGTATCTTTGGGGTAAATCCCCAGCAGTGCAATTGCTGGGTCTTAGGGCAGATCTATTTTTAACTCTTTGAAGAACCTCCACACAGTTTTCCAGAGTGGCTGCACCAGTTCACATTCCCAGCAACAGTGCAGGAGGGTTCCCCTTTCTCTACATCCTCTCCAACATTTGTTGTTTCCTGTCTTGTTAATTTTCCCCATTCTCACTGGTGTGAGGTGGTATCTCATTGTGGTTTTGATTTGTATTTCCCTGATGGCCAGTGATGTAGAGCATTTCCTCATGTGCTTGTTGGCCATGTCTATGTCTTCCTCTGTGAAATTTCTGTTCCTGTCTTTTGCCCATTTCATGATTGGATTGTTTGTTTCTTGGATGTTGAATTTAATAAGTTCTTTATAGATCTTGGATACTAGCCCTTTACTGATATGTCATTTGCAAATATCGTCTCCCATTCTGTAGGTTGTCTTTTAGTTTTGTTAACTATTTTGCTTTGCAGAAGCTTTTTATCTTGATGAAGTCCCAATAATTCGTTTTTGCTTTTGTTTCCCTTGCCTTCATAGATGTATCTTGCAAGAAGTTGCTGTGGCCAAGTTCAAAAAGGGTGTTGCCTGTGTTCTCCTCTAGGATTTTGATGGATTCTTGTCTCACATTTAGATCTTTCATCCATTTTGAGTTTATCTTTGTGTATGGTGTAAGAGAATGGTCCAATTTCATTCTTCTGCATGTGGATCTCTAATTTTCCCAACACCATTTATTGAAGAGACTGTCTTTTTTTTTTTTTCCAGTAGATGGTTTTTCCTGCTTTGTTGAATACTAGTTGACCATAGAGCTTGAGGGTCCCTTCTGGATTCTCTATTCTGTTCCATTGATCTATGTGTCTGTTTTTGTGCCAGTACCACACTGTCTTGATGACCACAGCTTTGTAGTACAACCTGAAATCTGGCATTGTGATGCCCCCAGCTATGGTTTTCTTTTTTAATATTCCCCTGGCTATTCGGGGTCTTTTCTAATTCCACACAAATCTTAAGATGATTTGTTCCAATTCTCTGAAGAAAGTCCATGGTATTTTGATAGAGATTGCATTAAATGTGTAAATTGCCCTGGGTAACATTGACATTTTCCCAATATTAATTCTTCCAGTCCATGAGCATGGAATATTTTTCCATCTCTTTGTGTCTTCCTCAATTTCTTTCAGAAGTGTTCTGTAGTTTTTAGGGTATAGGTCCTTTACTTCTTTGGTTAACATTTTTTAATGAAAAGGCTTCTCTAAAAAATTAGAAGAATGGCAGAGTTTTATATATTTGAAAATCTCTTTTTAATTTCTGTCTTAAAAGAGCTCAGCTTCTATCTGCTTCTGTGTTCAACCTCTTAAGTTATATTGTTTTGCTTGAAGTATGTGAAAAAAAAATTCAGCTTCACATGGGTGTTTAATTGGAAAAAGGAAAGAGGAGTACTGTAATAGCCTTTTCAGGTACTTGTGGTTATTTCTTTGATGGTACACCCAAATCTAACAAGTGGCCGTTTCTTAGTGGTGATTCATAGTATAGAGTCTGAAACAATACTAACGTACTTTTTAATACTCTGTTACATAAAATACATTGAATATCTTGGCTTTTTTTTTTTTTTTTTTTTTATCTTGGCATTTTGAATGACTCTTATCATGCATGATCTGATAAAATTGTGCTTTGGTTACTTGGAAAATAGTGGTTCACTGAGTTATTTGGGTCTTTAAAATACTGTAATATCAAAAAATTATATCCATTAGTACACTACAGATCTCATCATAAAAGGCCTGAAGTATTATGAAGCTGTTAAGCCCATAGTGGTAGACATATTTAATGAGTTCTCATTTGTACTTGAAAGTTCAAATTTTACCGTTCTTAACAAATACTGTCAGTTATTTTCCTTGAAGTAACTAGCTCACTTGTTTCATTTTTGTGGAAATATCTATCTGCCAAGTACCTATCTATTTACCAAGTACAAGTAAAAATGATGTTCTTTGAGAGAAGTTGTTAGTTGAGCTTACAACTCAAAAAATGACACAGTCTTGGTTTGTAGCAGAAGTGATTTATGTATACTTTTTGTTTTGTCCAATACAATGTTCAGAAGATGTGTACTCAACAGTTAAAATTCAATTAAAAAATTAATAATTTTTGTAACTTTACCTAGGACATTCTTAAGGAAAACTGTTTTTTCTTTTCTTTCTTTGTTTTTAACTGCAAGTGCTTGGTGGTGACTCACACAGTGACTGCTAGCACAGTTGGGTGCTGCTGTCCTGCTTTTGAGTGAAGACACCAGGAACTTCCATTTTGTTCTTGCATCATCAGTGCATGTGTTGGCAAAGTGAAAAAGGCAAATACTATCTTTATATTTTATGAAAATAGATTTGACCTGGTAGATGCTGTGAAAGAATCTTAGAGACCTTCAGGGGTTTGCAGACCATACAGTTTGAGAACTGCTACTTTGGGCTATTGCACTTTTATCAAAGCGATCTTCAATCTGAAGTGGGATGACTATTAGTCAAAAATATTTGGATAGGGAGAGTATTATTGTAAAGGAAAGGAGGTCAAACCTGATAATCAGGACCTACCTGATTTCCAGTTTTATTTGTGGGTTGGAGGTGAGGCAGATGGGTATGAGCCATCCAGGCACTGCTAAAGGTTTTATTTTTAAGTAATATCTACAATCAATGTGGGGTTGAACTCCCAATCCTGAGAGCAAGAGTCACATGCTCTACTGCCTGAGCCAGCCAGGTTGCCCTCACTTCTAAATTTTGTTGAGACATTCTAGGATAAGAGAGGTATAGTGGCAGGATTTCAAGGGGATGGTACAGCAGGTAGGATGGAGATTTGCCATCTACCGTTCAAGAATTAGAAATTAGAGATATATTAAAAAAAGAAATTAGAGATATATAGAAGAAGAATCTCTGTGTTTATTTCAAAAGCAGAGACTAAAAAAAAAAAAGTCTAGAAGTAATACAGGAAATTTAGAAACTACAGAAATGTACAAAACAGAAAAGTCATCCATAATTCTACCACCTGAAGATACCAAAATGTTAACAGTAATCTAGAGGAAAGTTGTTTTTCAAGGCTGTGACACAGGGCATTTGTCATTAGGAACTATTCAGATCATTTGCAGCCATCTGCATTGGTGCTCTCTGTGTTTGTCATGGGGTTGCAGAGTTGACAATTCCAGCAGTGTTTCTTATAGATGGAACATGAATAATGCCTTCCAGAATTTGCAGTACTGCAGCTCTGCCAGGTATCCGCTGTCTGCACATGAATTGTAATATAAATATACCCTTAATTAAAATTATGCAAGAGTCATTTTTAGACTTTTAAAATGTCATGATTTTGTTGGAGAGTGTTTCCTAATAAAGAAGAAAAACACTTTTTTCACTTTGGAGAAAACCTGGTGAGTAGGGATCACTAACAGAAAATAAAATATTCTAGAAAGTTAATAGTTTTAATGATTTTTTTTATTTTTTTTATTTTTATTTTTTTTTATTTTTATTTTTTGATTTTTTTTAATTGCAAGGTTTAACCCTACTACCTGATGATCAGAGCCAGAAGTACAGATCTCCAGGAAGTCCAACCACCCTAGAGAAAAACACACCCTTCCTACCATCATATATCCATCAGAATCAAACCCAAGAAAAAATGCACACTTCCAGTGTTTTAGCTGATGAACAAAACAACTTCTGTAGAACTACTCATCCAGATTTTGTCTTAACTTCAAAAAGTGGTGCTTCTCTCAGTTTGTTTTGTGAGGCACAGTATCAAGAAGCACTTGTGAAAAAAAATGATCTGAAGGAAGAAAACCATAACCATTCTATAGGTGAGTTATTTCTCTCTTCTGTTTCTAATTAGCAGTGTTATCAAGGTGTGCTAAGATAAGTCCTTTCTGCATTTTTTTCTTGTCCCTTGTGTCTTTAATTCTGAGCCCCTACATGTTGCACAGTCAGTGATCCTGGATTGGATATAGAGCTGGACATAGAATTTGTGACTTTCTAAGAACAATTGCAGTACTCATGCTGACTTCATACCTCACAGGATAGTGCAGGGTCTTCAAGGTAGTGAGTTCCTTGTATGCCATTTTAATTTGAGAGCTTAGAAATAGTTTGAGGTTGATTTAAAATGTGCATGGTGATGGTGGTGGGAGGACATGATAGAAGATGTAAAATGTAGGAAATAGGTTCTTGATGGCAGTTAATTATTCAGAAAAGAAATCCCCTCCAACCCCGGACATTCCATTTGTCCTCACTGCATCTCTGTAATCCCAGCACCTAGCATGTTCCTGCCAGAGTACTGACAGTGGCTGATGATCTGAACTCATGGAGCTCTCAGGGCATTTGCTTCTGGTCTTTTTATTTATTTTTTTTTTTTTGACTCCTTTTTCTATGCCCCACTCCCCCCTCCACTTTTTTTTTTTCTTTTTTTTTCATTTTGTAACTGTGGAATATTGTATAATTGTGTTCTTTGCCCTCTCAACATGGAAAATGGTTATGGTACATTCTGTGGTCTTCATAACCATAATTTTTTTAAAAAGATTTTATTTATTTATTCATGAGATACTGAGAGAGGCAGAGACACAGGCAGAGGGAGAAGCAGGCTCCATGCCGGGACCCTGACGTGGGACTCGATCCTGGGTATGCAGGATCAGGCCCTGGGCTGAAAGCGGCGCTAAACCGCTGAGCCACCCAGGCTGCCCCCTAACCATAATATTAATGGTTGTCATCATTATGCTAGTCGTCAAATAATGTACCAGTATTTAATATTCTCTGCAGTAGGGCTGAGGTGTTTCTCATATTTTGAATTTAAATTTAATTTTCAATTTTAATGGTGTTTTCATGAATATGTTCTTTGGAGTAATAAAAAAATATAAATATGACAGAAGGTGTCTACACTTACTACTTATACTTAGGATTGAGCACCTTTGTGCATAATAGTTTATTTCTAATTTGGAATAGTTCCTTAGAATGGAAGATCTGATGCCTTTAAAATATTTTTAAACAGTATACTCTCTTAATCTTTTATTTTGGAAAATGATGAACATCCGGAAAACTTAAAAGTCCACTGCAATGATTAGCAGTAGACCTTGATTCAACAGTTAATATTTTGCCATATTTACTTTCTATATATATTTGTATTGTGTATATATATTTATACCTACCTCTGTATCTCTGTCTACATTTGTATGTAATTTGCTCAGTCATTTCATTGCAAGTAACATGCAGATATTATATCATTTTAAATATTTCAGCATGCATCAAGTAAAAAATTAGAACATCCTTCTGTACAGCCCCAATACTATTCTGTAATACTCAAATCCATTTTAGAATTCCTATTATCCCAAAAATATCTTTTAAAGGTTTTTTTTAATAAGTTCCAGTCAAATTCATCTATTACATTTTGTTGTTAGGGCTCTATAGTCATTTTTAATTTAGAAAAGCCCACACTTTCATAACATTAACCTTTTGGAGAATGTCATGTTTTAATTAGGGTTTTATAGTTTATTTTTCTCATATTAAAGAAATCCTTGAGTGTTCTAAAATCTTTGGCATATATTACTTTTTTTTTTTTAAGATTGATTTATTTCAGAGAGAGGGAGTATGGGTGAAGGGGTGGAGGGAAGGACAGAGAGAGTGGGAGAGAGGTAAACTCCCTGCTAAGCACGGAGCCCATTGTGGGGCTCACTCCTACAACCCTGAGACCATGATCTGAGCTGAAATCAAGAGTTGGCTGTCCACCTGACTGAGCCACCCAGGTACCCTGGTATAGCATTACCTTTGAGAAATATTTTTTTTAGAATAGTAACTTGTAAAATTCTCAAGTTTTAAGATTTTATTCTTTATCTTTTGGAACTGAATTTTCCTAATTTTTATCCTAGGAGAAGATATTTTACCATGTTGGGAGAAAGTGACCGAACCGATTCAGGAAGGGAATGATGAGAATGTAAAAAAAATTGGTGGTTCTTCAGAAGTGGCTAATATTGAAGAAAGGTATCATCTATGTTGGAAGGAATAAGAAAAGTGACAGTTTAATGTAATAGCCAGCTATTAAGATAGAACATTTTCTTTTTTTTTGAAAGACCCATGGTTTTATTGTTTTTGTTTGAATATCCTTTTAAGTATAATGTTGAAGATACGACTTATCACATTGTTAGCAACAGATAACGGTTGGGGAGATACATTAGTTCAAGTACCTTTGACATTGTATTAGAAGAACTGAGCAGGTTTTTCACCAAAGAGAAAAAATCTGGATAAAATTAGTCTTCTCTCAAATAGTTAAGCAAATCCCGTTTTGGCAAAGACAGAAACAAATTAATATTGAGTCTCACTTTTGTTGTCACCTATAAATTATAATTAGATAAGTTTGGTTACAGAATTTAAAAATCTTATAACAGATAAAATAATACTGAGGTTTATTATTTTCTTAGATATTTGAAATATTTTAATATATGTTATGGATGGGCAAATGATTTCTGATTATTGCTCTATTTAGATTGTCAAGGCTCCTTAAAGATGGATATTTGATGAACTATTAAAAATTATTTTAAAGTGATACAATGAATATGTTATTTCAAAAGTTAGTTTACAGGCATTGTATGGACTTCAGAAGATTTTTTTTAAAATCATGTGTAGAGTGTTGTATGCTTATGTATTTTGGGAGATGGAGTGGGATTATAGCTTTCATTGGATTCTTAGAGGGGGGTCTGTGACTTTGAAAAAGGTTAGTTCGTAGTGTAGTTAAGGGTGTCTGTGTCAGGCACACTGTCAGATATTCACCACATCTTTATTTGCATATTCAATAATTTTATTTTTATGATTAGACCTATTAAAGCTGCAATCAGAGAAAGGAAACAGACATTTGAAGACTACTTAGAAGAACAAATTCGACTGGAAGAGCAAGAACTGAAACGAAAACAGCTAAGGGTAGGCATTTCCACTATTCTGATTAAGTTAGCTAAGGCTTTAGAGATTTGTTTATAGTTTGTGTTAAAAATAACTTTGAGATAACTTGGATATACAGAATTAATTCAAATATTTTTCTCTATTTTAGGAAGCAGAAGGGTCATGCCTAATCAAAGCAAAACCAAAACAACCATTCTTGAAACGAGGAGAAGGTTTAGCTAGATTTACTAATGCTAAATCTAAGTCTCAGAAAGGGAGAGAAAGTAAACTAGTGACTAATCAGAGCATTTCAGAGGACCAACCTCTGTTTAAAATGGATAGACAACAATTCCAGCGGAAAACTGCTCTTATAAATAAGGAACTGTGTACAGAGAACCCTCCCATTAAAAAGAGCAATAAAGGTAGAGCCAAGAGTGGTTTTGTCACACTCAATCAGAAGCCAAAAGTGATTAAGAATAGTAACAGGAGAAGTCTTCCTCCATCAGGATTGAAAATACCAGGAGGGAAGAAATGTGATGTGCAGTTTAGAGACCAGATCAAACTAGAAAAAAAAGTTGAGTCTAATAATAGAGAAAATGTACCCGAGTGTGCAAAACCTTGTGATATTGGTTGCAAAGTCTGGAATAAGACACAAGGTAAAGACAAACTTCCTCTTTCGGCAGGACTGGTCAGCTGCATGTCTTCTAGTAGCCCCAAAAATGAGACCTTGAAAAAGTCAGAATCTTCTCTTGATATTTCTCTTCAGAAAAAGTTAGAGAATTGGGAACGAGAAAAGGAAAAGGAAAATTTGGAGTTAGATGAATTTTTGTTTTTGGAACAAGCTGCTGATGAAATATCGTTTTCCAGTAATTCCTCATTTGTACTGAAGATCTTAGAGAGGGACCAGCAGATCTGCAAAGGTCACCAGCTGTCTTCCACCCCTGTCAAAGCTGTACTACAGCAGGAGATGGGGACACTGGATCCTGTTACTCAGTGTAACCACAGTGAGGCCCCAGACTGTACAGAACCTGGAAATGAGGATGAATGTGAAATCACACCTGACCAACCTGATTCAGCATTCTCACCTGAAGGATATAGGGAACAGTCCTGTGAAGTCAGTAGGAGAGCATTCCAAATGAGCACTTCTGAAAACCAGACTCGGTGGAATGTGAGCAATGATGAAGGTGTCATGGAGAGTGACAGTAGCACAGACTCTGAGGAGCAACTTGACGTTACCATAAAGCCATCAGCTGAGGATAAAGAGAGGGGTTTCAGCAGCAGGGAAGATAGTCCACAAGTCTGTGATGGCAAGGGGCCTTTTAGGGATGCTGGGACTCAAGAAGATGATAAAAAGAGAGATGTTGATTTAGATCTGTCAGATAAAGATTACAGTAGCGATGAGTCTGTCATTATAGAAAGCTTGAAAAACAAAGTTTCTGAGTCCTCAAGAAGACCTTCATCCATAAGTACAAGTGAAATTGACTTTGACGATGAAAGAACTTGGACTGACCTGGAAGAGAATTCATTTAAACATGATGCTGTTCTTGGGAATGAGGCCGTTTATGGGACTCCTCAAACAGCCTACCCTAAGGATGAAATATGTGTATTGGACAAAACAATAAAAAGGAAAGTTGCACCAGTCAAAAAGGGAGAAGACTTGAGCAAACCCAGTAGGAGCACAAGCCCTCCTCCTACATCGGATCTCATGATGAAATTCTTCCCTGCTTTGAAATTGAAACCAAAAGCAGGTTCACACTTAGGAAATGAACCCAAGTTAAACCCAAGTCAAGACCAACCACCTGGTAAGCAGCATTATAAAATAGGTATTGGGATGTTCTAAATTTCACATTTACCTTATCAGTCTGCTGTCAGAATGCTTAAAATCCTAATCTTTCTCATTGCTCAGTAGTGTAATTAGGTGATTTGATTTGTTTTGTAGATCTAAATAATAGTCACTAGAATAAAAGGTTGGGATGCATTGTGATTTCAGATTTTTCAAATTTAAGCCTATGCCTTATTCTCAAGGATTTATTTATTTATTCAATTTTATTTTTAAAGATCTTATTTATTATTCATGAGAGACACAGATAGAGGCAGACATAGGCAGAGGGAGAAGCAGGCTCCCTGTAGGGAGCCTGATGTGGGCCTCGATCCCAGGACCCTGGGATCACAACCTGAGCCGAAGGCAGATGGTCAACCACTGAGCCACCCAGGTGCCCCTCTTAAGGCTTTAGAATTAATTAATTTATTGTAAAGTGAGGTAATACTTTTATAACCAGAGAGTACCCAATTTATGGTTTGTGTTACGGTGAACTTTTGTGTGTGCACTTTTTAAAATGACTATGTTTTTACTTAATTTTTTTTGCTACCTCATGCACTGACTTGCTAAATAGGACCAAGAAGAAACACAGTGAAATTGAAGTGTCCTTTCTTCCCTGGACATGGACTCCTAGTTCCCTTTCCTAGAGGAACTTACATTCCCATTTCATTTGTGTATTCTAGAAAGATTCTGTGCATATGAAAGCATATATGGGGGGGATGGGTATATAATCTTTCCATACAAATGAAAACATGTTTTTTTATATACCATTCTTCACCTTTTTTTTAAAGATTTTATTCATTTCATTTATTTGAGAGAGCATATGACAAGGATGGGGAGGAGGGGAGATGAGGGATGCAGGGAGAGGAGAGGGAGAAGCAGACTTCCTGTTGAGTGTAGAACCCAACACAGGTTTCAAACTCAGACCCTGAGATCATGACCTGAGCCAAAGGCAGACCCTCAACCACTGAGACACCCAGGCATCCCTGATGGGCATTTTTTTTTTAAAGAATTTATTTATTTATTCATGAGAGAGAGCGAGAGAGAGAGGCAGAGACACAGGCAGAGGGAGAAGCAGGCCCCATGCAGGGAGCCCGACATGGGACTCGATCCCAGGTCTCCAGGATCAGGCCCTGAGCTGAAGGCGGTGCTAAACTGATGAGCCACCTGGGCTGCCCCTGATGATGGGCTTTTAAAACTCATGTTGAAAAACTCCTTTCCATTATATCATATTATAAACTCTGAATGCCTAGGAAGGCATAAGTGCTTTAAAATACAAATTATAACTTAAACTAATACTCTGATTTTAAAAATAGTTCTTTTTGCAGAAAGTTTGGAAGCTTATAGAATAAAAAGTGTTTACAACTATCCAAAGTTGATGTGATATCATTTTGAGATATTTCCTTCTAGTCATTTTTCCCATGTATTTTTAATATGGTACAGGTATTTGTTAAAACTTACCTTTTCTGGGGCACCTGGATGGCTTAGTTGGTTAAGCATCTGCTTTAGGCTGAGGTCATGATCCCAGCGTCCTGGGATTAATCCCTGCATTGGGCTCCCTGCTCAGTGGGGAGTCTGCTTCTCCCTCTGCCACTCTTCCTGCTCATTCTCTCTCTCAAATAAATAAATAAATAAATAAAATCTTAAAAAAAACCTTACCTTTCTTTTTTGACCAGGTGTATAATATACGTTGTCTTTAAAACTTTGTGTATTTTAAAAATGGTTGCAGAACATTATATGAACACATTATTTTATTCAGTAATTTCCTTAATGTTGGATACTTGTTATTTTTCACTATTAGGAATAACACTACAATGCATATTTTTATGCAAAAATAAGTTTTTCAAAAGGGTAGTGGAAGGACAAGTATCAGCTATTTACTCTTTCAATAGGAAATTTGGTATGGAAAAAGTCTTAATTTGTATTTTTGTGACTATTGGAGGTAAACTTTGATTTTGGTGTTGGTTAGTGCTTTAGCTGTCTTGTGAATTACTTATTTATGTTCTTAAGCTATTCATATATGTGTATATATTTATTCATTTTTTAAAAATTTCTTTTTAAAGACATTTATTTTTTTTGGAGAGGGAGAGACCATGTGTGAGTGGGGAGAGGGGCAGAGAGAGAGGGAGAATCCTTTAGCAGACTCCTTGCAGGGTGGGGAGCCTGACATGGGGCTTGATCCCAGGATCCCAAGATCATGACCTGAGGAATCAAGAGTCGGCCATTCAACTGACTGAGCCACCCAAGCATCCCTATTTATTTATAACTGAAAGAAAGGGAAAGAGCATGGGAGCTGGGGTAGGGAATGGGGGAAGAGGGGAAGAGAAAGAAGCAGACTGACTCCCTGCTGAGCTCAGGGCCCAACACATAGTTCCATCTCACGAACGTGAGTGAGATCATACCTGAACTGAAACCAAGAGACAGTCGTTTAACCAACTGAGCCAGGCATATGTTAATGGGAGTATAATTGATGTATAACATCCTGTTAGTTTCAGGTGTACATCATAATGATTCAATATTTTTATACATTACAAAATGATCCCATGATAAGTCTAGTTACTATATATCACCATATAAAGTTTTCAATATTGGCTGTTATCAAAAAGACAAAAAATACATGTATTCGTTTTTTTTTAAAAGTATTTGAATTTCTTTTTATGTGTGATGTTAATTCATTGTCAGACTGATACTCTTGAGGTTAAATAATGCCCTTAGATTGGTTTCTTCTGGAAAGTTAGGCCAAAGTAATTGTTGTTGTTGTTATTAGAAACATTGTTTCTCATGCATTTTAATAGTACTGATGTTTACAATATTTTTGGCTCTTACTGTTAATAACTAGCTAATGTTTTTGCTGCTGAAGACCTTTTGTGAAATTCAATATAATGTGGTCTATTTTATAGGTGACAGTGCTCGATCTCAAGTATTGAGAGAGAAAATTATTGAATTGGAAACAGAAATAGAAAAATTTAAAGCTGAGAACACATCTTTAGCTAAACTTCGCATTGAACGAGAAAGTGCTTTGGAAAACCTTAGGTAAGTTTGCTTCTATAAGTTGGGGAAAAAATATAATGATTCAGTTTCTTTAAGATTATATATATATATAAAATATTTCAAGTAATTTTTGTCAATCCAACAAGGTGTAAAGGAAAAGGAAGTGAAATCTTTTTTTTTAAATCTCAACCACATAAAAATTTTTTAGTTGAAATGACCCAGTGTAGTCAGAAATGTTAAAAGGGGAATTCTCTTAATGAGGACTTTGTACATTGAATTTTGAAAAGCATTTGAAGCTATGAATTCAAGTGCTACCTTTGCCGGTGCATTAATTTTCTAGGCCTACTGCAAAAAGTACAGTTGATTCTTGAACAGTGTGGGGGTTGAGGGCTCTGTCCCCCTGTACAGCCAAAAATCCACATATATTTTGACTCCCTAAAAATTAATAATACTAATACTGTACTATTGCCTGGAAGCCTTACTGAGAACAGCTGATTAACACATGGTTTGATACATGTGTTATACATGTATTACAATAAAGAAAAGAAAATGTTAAGAAAGTTGTAAGGAAGAGAAAATACATTTACAGTACTGTACTGTAAAAATTTGTGTATAAGTGGATCCATGCAATTCAAACCCATGTTGTTCAAGGATCAATTGTACACACAAACTAGGTGGCTTAAAACAGTAGGAGTTAATATTGTCATGGTTCTGGAGGCTAGAAGTCTGAAGTCAAGGCATCAGCAGAGCCATGCTTTCTATCCTATCTTATAGTGGTTGCTGTCAATCCTTGGCATTTCTTGGGTTACAGCTGGACATTTGGGTTGTTTCTACCTTTTGGTTGTTGTGAATAATGCTATTAACATTGGTGTGCAAATATGTATTCAGGCATCTTCTTTTAGTTCTTTTGGATATATACTCAGGGGTGGAATTGCTGGTTCATATGGCACATCTATACTTAAGTTTTTGAGGAACCGCCATACTGTTTTCCACATTGGCTGCACTAGTTTACATCACCTTAAATGATTTGTTATGTTGAGCCAGCCTTGTATTCCAAAGATGAATCCCCCTAGGTCATGGTGTAAATCCTTTTAATGTGCTGTTGGATTTGGTTTGCTAGTATTTATTGAGGATTTATACATTTGTGTTCATCAGGGGTTGGTCTATAGTTTGCTCGTGGTGTCATTGTCTAGCTTTGGTGTCCGAGTGCCTACCCTTGTAGAATGAGTTTGGAAGCCATCCAGTCCTGAACTTTTCTTTCTTGGGAGATTTTTTTTTTTTTTTTTTTAAGATTTTATTTATTTATTCATGAGAGACACAGAGAGAGAGGCAGAGACACAGGCAGAGGGAGAAGCAGACTCCATGCACGGAGCCCGACATGGGACTCGATCCCGTGTCTCCAGGATTACGCCCTGGGCCAAAGGCAACACTAAACTGCTGAGGCACCCGGGCTGCCCTCTTGGGAGATTTTTGATTACTGGTTCAGTTTCCTTATTATTGATCTGTTCAGGCTTTCTTTCTTTTTTTTTCTTTTTTCTTTTTTTTTAAAGATTTTATTTATTTATTTATTCATAAGAGAGGCAGAGACATGGGGAGACACAGGCAGAGGAAGAAGCAGGCTCTCTCTGGGAAGCCCAATGCAGAACTTGATCCCAGGACCCCAGGATCATGACCTGAGCCAAAGGGAGACACTCAACCACTGAGCCACCCACGTGCCCCCCCTGTTCAGGATTTCTAGTCT